>NW_026601488.1:45000-48646 GCF_029448725.1 Salvelinus fontinalis
ATAGTAAGAGGGGTCGTTGTATCTCTATAGTGAGAGGGGTCGTATCTCTATAAAGAGAGGGGTCGTATCTTTATAGTGAGAGGGGTCGTATCTCCATAGTGAGAGGGGTCGTATCTCTATAGTGAGAGGGGTCGTATCTCTGTAGTGAGAGGGGTCGTATCTCTATAATGAGAGGGGTCGTATCTCCATAGTGAGAGGGGTCGTATCTCTATAGTGAGAGGGATCGTATCTCTATAGTGAGAGGGGTCGTATCTCTATAGTGAGAGGGGTCGTATCTCTATAGTGAGAGGGGTCGTATCTCTATAGTGAGAGGAGTCGTATCTCTATAGTGAGAGGGGTCGTATCTCTATAGTGAGAGGGGTCGTATCTCTATAGTGGGAGGGGTCGTTGTACCTCTATAGTGAGAGGGGTCGTACCTCTATAGTGAGAGGGGTCGTACCTCTATAGTGAGAGGGGTCGTATCTCTATAGTGAGAGGGGTTGTATCTCTATAGTGAGAGGGGTCGTTGTATCTCTATAGTGAGAGGGGTCGTTGTATCTCTATAGTGAGAGGGGTCGTTGTATCTCTATAGTGAGAGGGGTCGTATCTCTTTAGTGAGAGGGGTCGTACCTCTATAGTGAGAGGGGTCGTATCTCTATAGTGAGAGGGGTCGTATCTCTATAGTGAGAGGGGTCGTTGTATCTCTATAGTGAGAGGGGTCGTTGTATCTCTATAGTGAGAGGGGTCGTTGTATCTCTATAGTGAGAGGGGTCGTATCTCTATAGTGAGAGGGGTCGTATCTCTATAATGAGAGGGGTCGTATCTCTATAGTGAGAGGGGTCGTATCTCTATAGTGAGAGGAGTCGTATCTCTATAGTGAGAGGGGTCGTATCTCTATAGTGAGAGGGGTCGTATCTCTATAGTGGGAGGGGTCGTTGTACCTCTATAGTGAGAGGGGTCGTACCTCTATAGTGAGAGGGGTCGTACCTCTATAGTGAGATGGGTCGTACCTCTATAGTGAGAGGGGTCGTATCTCTATAGTGAGAGGGGTCGTACCTCTATAGTGAGAGGGGTCGTATCTCTATAGTGGGAGGGGTCGTTGTACCTCTATAGTGAGAGGGGTCGTATCTCTATAGTGAGAGGGGTCGTATCTCTTTAGTGAGAGGGGTCGTACCTCTATAGTGAGAGGGGTCGTATCTCTATAGTGAGAGGGGTCGTTGTATCTCTATAGTGAGAGGGGTCGTATCTCTATAGTGAGAGGGGTCGTATCTCTATAGTGAGAGGGGTCGTATCTCTATAATGAGTGGGGGTCGTACCTCTATAGTGAGAGGGGTCGTACCTCTATAGTGAGAGGGGTCGTATCTCTATAGTGAGAGGGATCGTATCTCTATAGTGAGAGGGGTCGTTGTATCTCTATAGTGAGAGGGGTCGTTGTATCTCTATAGTGAGAGGGGTCGTATCTCTATAGTGAGAGGGGTCGTATCTCTATAGTGAGAGGGGTCGTTGTATCTCTATAATGAGAGGGGTCGTATCTCTATAGTGAGAGGGGTTGTATCTCTATAGTGAGAGGGGTCGTACCTCTATAGTGAGAGGGGTCGTATCTCTATAGTGAGAGGGGTCGTATCTCTATAGTGAGAGGGGTCGTATCTACATAGTGAGAGGGGTCGTTGTATCTCTATAGTGAGAGGGGTCGTATCTCTATAGTGAGAGGGGTCGTATCTCTATAGTGAGAGGGGTCGTATCTCTATAGTGAGAGGGGTCGTTGTATCTCTACAGTGAGAGGGGTCGTATCTCTATAGTGAGAGGGGTCGTTGTATCTCTATAGTGAGAGGGGTTGTATCTCTATAGTGAGAGGGGTCGTATCTCTATAGTGAGAGGGGTCGTATCTCTATAGTGAGAGGGGTCGTATCTCTATAGTGAGAGGGGTCGTATCTCTATAGTGAGAGGGGTCATTGTATCTCTATAGTGAGAGGGGTCATTGTATCTCTATAGTGAGAGGGGTCATTGTATCTCTATAGTGAGAGGGGTCGTATCTCTATAGTGAGAGGGGTCGTATCTCTATAGTGAGAGGGGTCGTATCTCTATAGTGAGAGGGGTCGTTGTATCTCTATAGTGAGAGGGGTCGTATCTACATAGTGAGAGGGGTCGTTGTATCTCTATAGTGAGAGGGGTCGTATCTCTATAGTGAGAGGGGTCGTATCTCTATAGTGAGAGGGGTCGTTGTATCTCTAT
Organism: Salvelinus fontinalis; assembly: GCF_029448725.1. Classification (NCBI taxonomy): domain Eukaryota; kingdom Metazoa; phylum Chordata; class Actinopteri; order Salmoniformes; family Salmonidae; genus Salvelinus; species Salvelinus fontinalis. The sequence goes on from NW_026601488.1 coordinate 47,212, forward strand.
AATGAGAGGGGTCGTATCTCTATAGTGAGAGGGGTCGTTGTATCTCTATAATGAGAGGGGTCGTATCTCTATAGTGAGAGGGGTCGTATCTCTATAGTGAGAGGGGTCGTACCTCTATAGTGAGAGGGGTCGTATCTCTATAGTGAGAGGGGTCGTATCTCTATAGTGAGAGGGGTCGTATCTCTATAGTGAGAGGGGTTGCATCTCTATAGTGAGAGGGGTCGTACCTCTATAGTGAGAGGGGTCGTATCTCTATAGTGAGAGGGGTCGTATCTCTATAGTGACAGGGGTCGTATCTACTTAGTGAGAGGGGTCGTATCTCTATAGTGAGAGGGGTCGTACCTCTATAGTGAAAGGGGTCGTATCTCTATAGTGAGAGGGGTCGTATCTCAATAGTGAGAGGGGTCGTATCTCTATAACCTACAGAACAAAAGATCTGGGACCAGGCTAGTTGGCTATAGGCCTACAGAACAACAGATCTGGGACCAGGCTAGTTGGCTATAGGCCTACGGAACAACAGATCTGGGACCAGGCTAGTTGGCTATAGGACCAGGCTAGTTGGCTATAGTCCTACGGAACAACAGATCTGGGACCAGGCTAGTTGGCTATAGGACCAGGCTAGTTGGCTATAGGCCTGCAGAACAACAGATCAGGGACCAGGCTAGTTGGCTATAGGCCTACAGAACAACAGATCTGGGACCAGGCTAGTTGGCAGATCTGGGACCAGGCTACGGAACAACAGATCTGGGACCAGGCTAGCTGGCTATAGGCCGACAGAACAACAGATCTGGGACCAGGCTAGTTGGCTATAGGACCAGGCTAGTTGGCTATAGTCCTACGGAACAACAGATCTGGGACCAGGCTAGTTGGCTATAGGACCAGGCTAGTTGGCTATAGGCCTGCAGAACAACAGATCAGGGACCAGGCTAGTTGGCTATAGGCCTACAGAACAACAGATCTGGGACCAGGCTAGTTGGCTATAGGCCTACAGAACAACAGATCTGGGACCAGGCTAGTTGGCTATAGGCCTACAGAACAACAGATCTGGGACCAGGCTAGTTGGCTATAGGCCTACAGAACAACAGATCAGGGACCAGGCTAGTTGGCTATAGGCCTACAGAACAACAGATCTGGGACCAGGCTAGTTGGCTATAGGCCTACAGAACAACAGATCTGGGACCAGGCTAGCTGGCTATAGGCCTACAGAACAACAGATCTGGGACCAGGCTAGTTGGCTATAAGCCTATAGAGCAACAGATCTGGGACCAGACTAGTTGGCTATAGGACCAGGCTAGTTGGCTATAGGCCGACAGAACAACAGATCTGGGACCAGGCTAGTTGGCTATAGGCCTACAGAACAACAGACCAGGCTAGTTTGCTATAGACCTACGGAACAACAGATCTGGGACCAGGCTAGTTGGCTATAGGCCGACAG
>NW_026601489.1:0-48590 GCF_029448725.1 Salvelinus fontinalis
AAGTACCAGTGAGTACAAAGACTGAAACAGAGGATTAAGGTGAAGGACTTTTTTTAATCTCTTAACCTTTTAACCTTTTATCTTTGAGCATTGCTAATTTTATGGACCATTTTCTTTGTTTGGTGAACTACCACCAAAGTAGGTGTGGATAGCACAACATCTAGGGACCTTCATGATGTTAATTGTTTACATGTTTTATGTTTGGTGTTTTTTATGAAAATTTGATTTTTTTATGAAAATGTGATTTTTTTTTTCTCTTTAGTTTTAGGTGGTTCTTTTTAGAAAAAACAGCCGTGGATATAGGGGAGGCTCAGTTGAGAATACCGTTGGGTACGGCTATTTTAGTGGTATTGTTTATGGTGGGGGAGGATGATATTTCCTAGAGGAAATCGGTTTGGGCCTCTAGCCCATTCTATAGTATTGGGGGAGAATACACCTACCCTAGGCCCAGACATTCCCAAAGCCTCTTTCGACCCTAAATTAACCAAACAATATTTTAAACTATTACAAGCTATCCACCATGCGGAAATTCTAACTGAATTGCAAAGGACCAGATCCTTTCCGCCTGGCATGATGAAACAGGTGGTTAGGCTTACAGCTTTTATCAAACCTTCCTCACCCAATTTAACCACCCTAGCACTGGTCAAGGAAAATACGGACCACTGGATGGACACCAATATGTGCATTTTAGTGGACCATTATGACTCAGTTTTGACAGCGGGATTACTGGAGGTGGGGAGTTTTGATAATAATTCCTTTGAGCGAGCGGTTGCTTGGGCAAGGGCCAGATACAAGCGTAAATTCACTCAGTCTTCAGTGACAACATTACAGGCGATGCTTCCTAAGACCAGTGGGAGTGCTAGTGAGGTGGTAGACCCAGGCCAGCTGACTATGGAGGCTCTTCCGCCCTTGTCCGCGGTCCTGTGTCCAGCTCCCAGTAATGGGGGGGGAATGGGAAATGGTAGGCCGGCCAGTGGACTAGTTAATGGTGGCACTAAAAACACTTCTAAAAGGAGCCCCCCTAGGAGGCCTCCCAGTCTACCAGCTCTAGAGCTGGGACAGGGGAAAACTAGTCTAGTCATGGCTGATATACATTCCCCGAGACCCCAAGTACTTGCTGGAGACCCACTAACCACAGAGCTAGTGCCAGGTGGGGTGGATATTGGGAAACAAACACAGGTGAATGCTGCTTTGGTTCATAGCCCTAAGAGGCTCTTATATAGTAATGTTATTTTAACATGCAGTAATACTATCTCCTCTCTATCTGACTCTGGCCAGGAGGTCCCCGGAGTTGAAGGGGAGCGGGACCCGTGTGGGGCTGCCCTTGGGACCCGGGAGGGGGATGAACATATGATGATAAGTGACGAAAAAACGGAATCTTCCTTGAATAAGTCCTTGTCTGAGCCCCCCGGGGAGTCCCACGTGGCGGCCGCTCCGGTCCTCCCGCTGCTGTTCTCTTCGGGGCTACCATCTGCTGAACCAGGTCAGAGTAAAACATTGGGATCTGTTACAGCCGAAGTGAATCCAGGAGTTTCTTCTTCCCCAGTGATTAATCTACCTGCCAGGGAGCCTATTTTTATCTCCGTTGAACCAGTTAGACACCCAAATTCTATTAGGAAAATTTGGGATTGGGAACTGACAATTAAAAAACCAATTGTGATAATTGGAGACTCTAATATTTCACGGATACCTAGATTTACTGACCCTAGAGTGCAGGCAGATAGCTTCCCTGGTGCTACATTCCACCATCTAAAAGGGGTAGTAGAAAAGTTAGAACAACACCCAATAGTGGAGAAGGTGGTACTATCGGGGGGTTTAAACAATTGTCTGGCGAAACAGCTAGCGTTGACCTCCTGGAAGCAACTTCAACAACTGCTAAAAATGGCGGAAAGTAAATTTCCGAATGCCATACTCTACGTGCCCATCATTAACTATTCAGACAAATTAGACAAACAACAACAGTCACTCTTGGACCAACTTAACCAAAAAATCCTAGAGCAATGTAACTATCTACCTGAGATAAGTAAACTTAGGTTTCACACACTGCCACGTGATCCAGTACATTGGACATCTGAAACAGCAAATATGATCTTTAATTCTTGGCTGGATAATTTAAACATGTAGGGGGAGAACAGGGTTTTGATACATGGGCTGGAAACAAATGGGAGCTGGTCCAGGACACAACGACGGGGGAGGGAAAGAATTTGGATTGCGCGTCTCAATACAATAGATCCTAAGGGTCTGAATGAAAAATATTAAATGAAAAATACTAAATTTATTTTGGCTTATTTTCCTGATGGGAAGGGGCCGTTCCAGGACAGTGACATGGAGGATTGGGTGGGGGAGGTAGTAGGGTATGGTGGGAGAGCTCCTATTTTAAATGTCAATTTATTTTTATTTTTATATTGTTTGTATACGGACTATGAATACGATGGCACTTAATTTTATACTTTTGAAAAAAAGTTTTTTTGGCCGTGTGGCATGATTTTAATGCATGTATTGTTTGGAGATTTTTGTGGAGATTTCTATAGCACTTACTGAGTTTAAAGCACTTCTATTTTCCAGTGTGGTATGATTTTTACATGGTTAAATAGCCATTGCCTGCAAACACTTATGTGTGTCTTTTCTTAGTTATTAATTTATTTGTTTGCTAGTTTATTGGGTGGTTCTCCTTACCGTAAAACTCTAACCTTAACCCTGAGATATTCATGCCTAACCTTAACCCTTGCTCCCCCATACTTGATCTTAGGTTTCTGGACCTATACTCTAAGCCTAAGCCTAACCCTAATATTAATCCTAACCTTAACCCCGAGATCTTCATGCCTAACCTTAACCTTTTTTTCCCTCCATACTTGATCCTATTCTAATCCTGACCTATACTCTAATTCTAAACCCAACCGTAACTTAACCTGAACTCTCACCTTTGCCCCCAGTTCCCAAGTCGTAACCCTAATTTCCAACCCTAACCTGGACCCTCAGGCCTAACCTTAAATCTTAGACCATAGCCCTGAGTTGAGCCCCTGGCCTCTATTTTTTAATTTGGAATCCCCGGTTCTTAACCTATATCTTATTTAGATTATAATTGTAAATCCTGGATATCTTATTTAGATTATAATTGTAAATCCTGGTTTTGGTCCTTTGTTTAAACACATCCTTTTTTTTTTTTTTTTTTTTTTTTTTTTTTTTTTTTTGAGTATTCTTGTTGTCTTGATTTGTTTGTTGGCCACAATGATCCAACACCTACCCTAATTGGGACGGTTACTGGGATCTCTAGTCATGAAAGTATTGGATACAATAGTCTAAACCATTTATCCTAAAGGGGTTGCCTGTGCCAGTGCATATCAGATTCGTCTGTTTTTCCTTGAACCTAACCTAGCCCGCGCCTGGCATTTTATACATTATTTGGTTTGTTTAAAAGACTTCTCTGACTGAATTGTTTTTAGTGTTCTTGTTGTCTTGATTTGTTTGTTGGTCACAATGATCCAACACCTACCCTAATTGGGATGGTTGATGGGAGGAGAATGGGGGCGATGGACAGAGGACTAAGCCATACATGTGCCTTGGGAGAATGGATCCGCCCCCTCAAATCCCCCATATTAACACAGGTGTTAGTGATTACTTATTACCTCTGAAGAAAGCCATGCGGCTGAAACGTCAGGTCTTTGTTTGTTTTCTCTGTGTTTTTTTAACAAACTTTTTGAAAGCTCCTTTTTGACAGATGTCCTGCTTCATAAACCATACAAACAACAGCTATGGAACCTACGTATGAAGGCCTCCTGGACTAAATGCACTCCAAAAGCAAGTACCAGTGAGTACAAAGACTGAAACAGAGGATTAAGATGTCCTGCTTCATAAACCATACAAACAACAGCTATGGAACCTACGTATGAAGGCCTCCTGGACTAAATGCACTCCAAAAGCAAGTACCAGTGAGTACAAAGACTGAAACAGAGGATTAAGGTGAAGGACTTTTTTTAATCTCTTAACCTTTTAACCTTTTATCTTTGAGCATTGCTAATTTTATGGACCATTTTCTTTGTTTGGTGAACTACCACCAAAGTAGGTGTGGATAGCACAACATCTAGGGACCTTCATGATGTTAATTGTTTACATGTTTTATGTTTGGTGTTTTTTATGAAAATTTGATTTTTTTATGAAAATGTGATTTTTTTTTTCTCTTTAGTTTTAGGTGGTTCTTTTTAGAAAAAACAGCCGTGGATATAGGGGAGGCTCAGTTGAGAATACCGTTGGGTACGGCTATTTTAGTGGTATTGTTTATGGTGGGGGAGGATGATATTTCCTAGAGGAAATCGGTTTGGGCCTCTAGCCCATTCTATAGTATTGGGGGAGAATACACCTACCCTAGGCCCAGACATTCCCAAAGCCTCTTTCGACCCTAAATTAACCAAACAATATTTTAAACTATTACAAGCTATCCACCATGCGGAAATTCTAACTGAATTGCAAAGGACCAGATCCTTTCCGCCTGGCATGATGAAACAGGTGGTTAGGCTTACAGCTTTTATCAAACCTTCCTCACCCAATTTAACCACCCTAGCACTGGTCAAGGAAAATACGGACCACTGGATGGACACCAATATGTGCATTTTAGTGGACCATTATGACTCAGTTTTGACAGCGGGATTACTGGAGGTGGGGAGTTTTGATAATAATTCCTTTGAGCGAGCGGTTGCTTGGGCAAGGGCCAGATACAAGCGTAAATTCACTCAGTCTTCAGTGACAACATTACAGGCGATGCTTCCTAAGACCAGTGGGAGTGCTAGTGAGGTGGTAGACCCAGGCCAGCTGACTATGGAGGCTCTTCCGCCCTTGTCCGCGGTCCTGTGTCCAGCTCCCAGTAATGGGGGGGGAATGGGAAATGGTAGGCCGGCCAGTGGACTAGTTAATGGTGGCACTAAAAACACTTCTAAAAGGAGCCCCCCTAGGAGGCCTCCCAGTCTACCAGCTCTAGAGCTGGGACAGGGGAAAACTAGTCTAGTCATGGCTGATATACATTCCCCGAGACCCCAAGTACTTGCTGGAGACCCACTAACCACAGAGCTAGTGCCAGGTGGGGTGGATATTGGGAAACAAACACAGGTGAATGCTGCTTTGGTTCATAGCCCTAAGAGGCTCTTATATAGTAATGTTATTTTAACATGCAGTAATACTATCTCCTCTCTATCTGACTCTGGCCAGGAGGTCCCCGGAGTTGAAGGGGAGCGGGACCCGTGTGGGGCTGCCCTTGGGACCCGGGAGGGGGATGAACATATGATGATAAGTGACGAAAAAACGGAATCTTCCTTGAATAAGTCCTTGTCTGAGCCCCCCGGGGAGTCCCACGTGGCGGCCGCTCCGGTCCTCCCGCTGCTGTTCTCTTCGGGGCTACCATCTGCTGAACCAGGTCAGAGTAAAACATTGGGATCTGTTACAGCCGAAGTGAATCCAGGAGTTTCTTCTTCCCCAGTGATTAATCTACCTGCCAGGGAGCCTATTTTTATCTCCGTTGAACCAGTTAGACACCCAAATTCTATTAGGAAAATTTGGGATTGGGAACTGACAATTAAAAAACCAATTGTGATAATTGGAGACTCTAATATTTCACGGATACCTAGATTTACTGACCCTAGAGTGCAGGCAGATAGCTTCCCTGGTGCTACATTCCACCATCTAAAAGGGGTAGTAGAAAAGTTAGAACAACACCCAATAGTGGAGAAGGTGGTACTATCGGGGGGTTTAAACAATTGTCTGGCGAAACAGCTAGCGTTGACCTCCTGGAAGCAACTTCAACAACTGCTAAAAATGGCGGAAAGTAAATTTCCGAATGCCATACTCTACGTGCCCATCATTAACTATTCAGACAAATTAGACAAACAACAACAGTCACTCTTGGACCAACTTAACCAAAAAATCCTAGAGCAATGTAACTATCTACCTGAGATAAGTAAACTTAGGTTTCACACACTGCCACGTGATCCAGTACATTGGACATCTGAAACAGCAAATATGATCTTTAATTCTTGGCTGGATAATTTAAACATGTAGGGGGAGAACAGGGTTTTGATACATGGGCTGGAAACAAATGGGAGCTGGTCCAGGACACAACGACGGGGGAGGGAAAGAATTTGGATTGCGCGTCTCAATACAATAGATCCTAAGGGTCTGAATGAAAAATATTAAATGAAAAATACTAAATTTATTTTGGCTTATTTTCCTGATGGGAAGGGGCCGTTCCAGGACAGTGACATGGAGGATTGGGTGGGGGAGGTAGTAGGGTATGGTGGGAGAGCTCCTATTTTAAATGTCAATTTATTTTTATTTTTATATTGTTTGTATACGGACTATGAATACGATGGCACTTAATTTTATACTTTTGAAAAAAAGTTTTTTTGGCCGTGTGGCATGATTTTAATGCATGTATTGTTTGGAGATTTTTGTGGAGATTTCTATAGCACTTACTGAGTTTAAAGCACTTCTATTTTCCAGTGTGGTATGATTTTTACATGGTTAAATAGCCATTGCCTGCAAACACTTATGTGTGTCTTTTCTTAGTTATTAATTTATTTGTTTGCTAGTTTATTGGGTGGTTCTCCTTACCGTAAAACTCTAACCTTAACCCTGAGATATTCATGCCTAACCTTAACCCTTGCTCCCCCATACTTGATCTTAGGTTTCTGGACCTATACTCTAAGCCTAAGCCTAACCCTAATATTAATCCTAACCTTAACCCCGAGATCTTCATGCCTAACCTTAACCTTTTTTTCCCTCCATACTTGATCCTATTCTAATCCTGACCTATACTCTAATTCTAAACCCAACCGTAACTTAACCTGAACTCTCACCTTTGCCCCCAGTTCCCAAGTCGTAACCCTAATTTCCAACCCTAACCTGGACCCTCAGGCCTAACCTTAAATCTTAGACCATAGCCCTGAGTTGAGCCCCTGGCCTCTATTTTTTAATTTGGAATCCCCGGTTCTTAACCTATATCTTATTTAGATTATAATTGTAAATCCTGGATATCTTATTTAGATTATAATTGTAAATCCTGGTTTTGGTCCTTTGTTTAAACACATCCTTTTTTTTTTTTTTTTTTTTTTTTTTTTTTTTTTGAGTATTCTTGTTGTCTTGATTTGTTTGTTGGCCACAATGATCCAACACCTACCCTAATTGGGACGGTTACTGGGATCTCTAGTCATGAAAGTATTGGATACAATAGTCTAAACCATTTATCCTAAAGGGGTTGCCTGTGCCAGTGCATATCAGATTCGTCTGTTTTTCCTTGAACCTAACCTAGCCCGCGCCTGGCATTTTATACATTATTTGGTTTGTTTAAAAGACTTCTCTGACTGAATTGTTTTTAGTGTTCTTGTTGTCTTGATTTGTTTGTTGGTCACAATGATCCAACACCTACCCTAATTGGGATGGTTGATGGGAGGAGAATGGGGGCGATGGACAGAGGACTAAGCCATACATGTGCCTTGGGAGAATGGATCCGCCCCCTCAAATCCCCCATATTAACACAGGTGTTAGTGATTACTTATTACCTCTGAAGAAAGCCATGCGGCTGAAACGTCAGGTCTTTGTTTGTTTTCTCTGTGTTTTTTTAACAAACTTTTTGAAAGCTCCTTTTTGACAGATGTCCTGCTTCATAAACCATACAAACAACAGCTATGGAACCTACGTATGAAGGCCTCCTGGACTAAATGCACTCCAAAAGCAAGTACCAGTGAGTACAAAGACTGAAACAGAGGATTAAGATGTCCTGCTTCATAAACCATACAAACAACAGCTATGGAACCTACGTATGAAGGCCTCCTGGACTAAATGCACTCCAAAAGCAAGTACCAGTGAGTACAAAGACTGAAACAGAGGATTAAGGTGAAGGACTTTTTTTAATCTCTTAACCTTTTAACCTTTTATCTTTGAGCATTGCTAATTTTATGGACCATTTTCTTTGTTTGGTGAACTACCACCAAAGTAGGTGTGGATAGCACAACATCTAGGGACCTTCATGATGTTAATTGTTTACATGTTTTATGTTTGGTGTTTTTTATGAAAATTTGATTTTTTTATGAAAATGTGATTTTTTTTTTTCTCTTTAGTTTTAGGTGGTTCTTTTTAGAAAAAACAGCCGTGGATATAGGGGAGGCTCAGTTGAGAATACCGTTGGGTACGGCTATTTTAGTGGTATTGTTTATGGTGGGGGAGGATGATATTTCCTAGAGGAAATCGGTTTGGGCCTCTAGCCCATTCTATAGTATTGGGGGAGAATACACCTACCCTAGGCCCAGACATTCCCAAAGCCTCTTTCGACCCTAAATTAACCAAACAATATTTTAAACTATTACAAGCTATCCACCATGCGGAAATTCTAACTGAATTGCAAAGGACCAGATCCTTTCCGCCTGGCATGATGAAACAGGTGGTTAGGCTTACAGCTTTTATCAAACCTTCCTCACCCAATTTAACCACCCTAGCACTGGTCAAGGAAAATACGGACCACTGGATGGACACCAATATGTGCATTTTAGTGGACCATTATGACTCAGTTTTGACAGCGGGATTACTGGAGGTGGGGAGTTTTGATAATAATTCCTTTGAGCGAGCGGTTGCTTGGGCAAGGGCCAGATACAAGCGTAAATTCACTCAGTCTTCAGTGACAACATTACAGGCGATGCTTCCTAAGACCAGTGGGAGTGCTAGTGAGGTGGTAGACCCAGGCCAGCTGACTATGGAGGCTCTTCCGCCCTTGTCCGCGGTCCTGTGTCCAGCTCCCAGTAATGGGGGGGGAATGGGAAATGGTAGGCCGGCCAGTGGACTAGTTAATGGTGGCACTAAAAACACTTCTAAAAGGAGCCCCCCTAGGAGGCCTCCCAGTCTACCAGCTCTAGAGCTGGGACAGGGGAAAACTAGTCTAGTCATGGCTGATATACATTCCCCGAGACCCCAAGTACTTGCTGGAGACCCACTAACCACAGAGCTAGTGCCAGGTGGGGTGGATATTGGGAAACAAACACAGGTGAATGCTGCTTTGGTTCATAGCCCTAAGAGGCTCTTATATAGTAATGTTATTTTAACATGCAGTAATACTATCTCCTCTCTATCTGACTCTGGCCAGGAGGTCCCCGGAGTTGAAGGGGAGCGGGACCCGTGTGGGGCTGCCCTTGGGACCCGGGAGGGGGATGAACATATGATGATAAGTGACGAAAAAACGGAATCTTCCTTGAATAAGTCCTTGTCTGAGCCCCCCGGGGAGTCCCACGTGGCGGCCGCTCCGGTCCTCCCGCTGCTGTTCTCTTCGGGGCTACCATCTGCTGAACCAGGTCAGAGTAAAACATTGGGATCTGTTACAGCCGAAGTGAATCCAGGAGTTTCTTCTTCCCCAGTGATTAATCTACCTGCCAGGGAGCCTATTTTTATCTCCGTTGAACCAGTTAGACACCCAAATTCTATTAGGAAAATTTGGGATTGGGAACTGACAATTAAAAAACCAATTGTGATAATTGGAGACTCTAATATTTCACGGATACCTAGATTTACTGACCCTAGAGTGCAGGCAGATAGCTTCCCTGGTGCTACATTCCACCATCTAAAAGGGGTAGTAGAAAAGTTAGAACAACACCCAATAGTGGAGAAGGTGGTACTATCGGGGGGTTTAAACAATTGTCTGGCGAAACAGCTAGCGTTGACCTCCTGGAAGCAACTTCAACAACTGCTAAAAATGGCGGAAAGTAAATTTCCGAATGCCATACTCTACGTGCCCATCATTAACTATTCAGACAAATTAGACAAACAACAACAGTCACTCTTGGACCAACTTAACCAAAAAATCCTAGAGCAATGTAACTATCTACCTGAGATAAGTAAACTTAGGTTTCACACACTGCCACGTGATCCAGTACATTGGACATCTGAAACAGCAAATATGATCTTTAATTCTTGGCTGGATAATTTAAACATGTAGGGGGAGAACAGGGTTTTGATACATGGGCTGGAAACAAATGGGAGCTGGTCCAGGACACAACGACGGGGGAGGGAAAGAATTTGGATTGCGCGTCTCAATACAATAGATCCTAAGGGTCTGAATGAAAAATATTAAATGAAAAATACTAAATTTATTTTGGCTTATTTTCCTGATGGGAAGGGGCCGTTCCAGGACAGTGACATGGAGGATTGGGTGGGGGAGGTAGTAGGGTATGGTGGGAGAGCTCCTATTTTAAATGTCAATTTATTTTTATTTTTATATTGTTTGTATACGGACTATGAATACGATGGCACTTAATTTTATACTTTTGAAAAAAAGTTTTTTTGGCCGTGTGGCATGATTTTAATGCATGTATTGTTTGGAGATTTTTGTGGAGATTTCTATAGCACTTACTGAGTTTAAAGCACTTCTATTTTCCAGTGTGGTATGATTTTTACATGGTTAAATAGCCATTGCCTGCAAACACTTATGTGTGTCTTTTCTTAGTTATTAATTTATTTGTTTGCTAGTTTATTGGGTGGTTCTCCTTACCGTAAAACTCTAACCTTAACCCTGAGATATTCATGCCTAACCTTAACCCTTGCTCCCCCATACTTGATCTTAGGTTTCTGGACCTATACTCTAAGCCTAAGCCTAACCCTAATATTAATCCTAACCTTAACCCCGAGATCTTCATGCCTAACCTTAACCTTTTTTTCCCTCCATACTTGATCCTATTCTAATCCTGACCTATACTCTAATTCTAAACCCAACCGTAACTTAACCTGAACTCTCACCTTTGCCCCCAGTTCCCAAGTCGTAACCCTAATTTCCAACCCTAACCTGGACCCTCAGGCCTAACCTTAAATCTTAGACCATAGCCCTGAGTTGAGCCCCTGGCCTCTATTTTTTAATTTGGAATCCCCGGTTCTTAACCTATATCTTATTTAGATTATAATTGTAAATCCTGGATATCTTATTTAGATTATAATTGTAAATCCTGGTTTTGGTCCTTTGTTTAAACACATCCTTTTTTTTTTTTTTTTTTTTTTTTTTTTTTTTTTGAGTATTCTTGTTGTCTTGATTTGTTTGTTGGCCACAATGATCCAACACCTACCCTAATTGGGACGGTTACTGGGATCTCTAGTCATGAAAGTATTGGATACAATAGTCTAAACCATTTATCCTAAAGGGGTTGCCTGTGCCAGTGCATATCAGATTCGTCTGTTTTTCCTTGAACCTAACCTAGCCCGCGCCTGGCATTTTATACATTATTTGGTTTGTTTAAAAGACTTCTCTGACTGAATTGTTTTTAGTGTTCTTGTTGTCTTGATTTGTTTGTTGGTCACAATGATCCAACACCTACCCTAATTGGGATGGTTGATGGGAGGAGAATGGGGGCGATGGACAGAGGACTAAGCCATACATGTGCCTTGGGAGAATGGATCCGCCCCCTCAAATCCCCCATATTAACACAGGTGTTAGTGATTACTTATTACCTCTGAAGAAAGCCATGCGGCTGAAACGTCAGGTCTTTGTTTGTTTTCTCTGTGTTTTTTTAACAAACTTTTTGAAAGCTCCTTTTTGACAGATGTCCTGCTTCATAAACCATACAAACAACAGCTATGGAACCTACGTATGAAGGCCTCCTGGACTAAATGCACTCCAAAAGCAAGTACCAGTGAGTACAAAGACTGAAACAGAGGATTAAGATGTCCTGCTTCATAAACCATACAAACAACAGCTATGGAACCTACGTATGAAGGCCTCCTGGACTAAATGCACTCCAAAAGCAAGTACCAGTGAGTACAAAGACTGAAACAGAGGATTAAGGTGAAGGACTTTTTTTAATCTCTTAACCTTTTAACCTTTTATCTTTGAGCATTGCTAATTTTATGGACCATTTTCTTTGTTTGGTGAACTACCACCAAAGTAGGTGTGGATAGCACAACATCTAGGGACCTTCATGATGTTAATTGTTTACATGTTTTATGTTTGGTGTTTTTTATGAAAATTTGATTTTTTTATGAAAATGTGATTTTTTTTTTCTCTTTAGTTTTAGGTGGTTCTTTTTAGAAAAAACAGCCGTGGATATAGGGGAGGCTCAGTTGAGAATACCGTTGGGTACGGCTATTTTAGTGGTATTGTTTATGGTGGGGGAGGATGATATTTCCTAGAGGAAATCGGTTTGGGCCTCTAGCCCATTCTATAGTATTGGGGGAGAATACACCTACCCTAGGCCCAGACATTCCCAAAGCCTCTTTCGACCCTAAATTAACCAAACAATATTTTAAACTATTACAAGCTATCCACCATGCGGAAATTCTAACTGAATTGCAAAGGACCAGATCCTTTCCGCCTGGCATGATGAAACAGGTGGTTAGGCTTACAGCTTTTATCAAACCTTCCTCACCCAATTTAACCACCCTAGCACTGGTCAAGGAAAATACGGACCACTGGATGGACACCAATATGTGCATTTTAGTGGACCATTATGACTCAGTTTTGACAGCGGGATTACTGGAGGTGGGGAGTTTTGATAATAATTCCTTTGAGCGAGCGGTTGCTTGGGCAAGGGCCAGATACAAGCGTAAATTCACTCAGTCTTCAGTGACAACATTACAGGCGATGCTTCCTAAGACCAGTGGGAGTGCTAGTGAGGTGGTAGACCCAGGCCAGCTGACTATGGAGGCTCTTCCGCCCTTGTCCGCGGTCCTGTGTCCAGCTCCCAGTAATGGGGGGGGAATGGGAAATGGTAGGCCGGCCAGTGGACTAGTTAATGGTGGCACTAAAAACACTTCTAAAAGGAGCCCCCCTAGGAGGCCTCCCAGTCTACCAGCTCTAGAGCTGGGACAGGGGAAAACTAGTCTAGTCATGGCTGATATACATTCCCCGAGACCCCAAGTACTTGCTGGAGACCCACTAACCACAGAGCTAGTGCCAGGTGGGGTGGATATTGGGAAACAAACACAGGTGAATGCTGCTTTGGTTCATAGCCCTAAGAGGCTCTTATATAGTAATGTTATTTTAACATGCAGTAATACTATCTCCTCTCTATCTGACTCTGGCCAGGAGGTCCCCGGAGTTGAAGGGGAGCGGGACCCGTGTGGGGCTGCCCTTGGGACCCGGGAGGGGGATGAACATATGATGATAAGTGACGAAAAAACGGAATCTTCCTTGAATAAGTCCTTGTCTGAGCCCCCCGGGGAGTCCCACGTGGCGGCCGCTCCGGTCCTCCCGCTGCTGTTCTCTTCGGGGCTACCATCTGCTGAACCAGGTCAGAGTAAAACATTGGGATCTGTTACAGCCGAAGTGAATCCAGGAGTTTCTTCTTCCCCAGTGATTAATCTACCTGCCAGGGAGCCTATTTTTATCTCCGTTGAACCAGTTAGACACCCAAATTCTATTAGGAAAATTTGGGATTGGGAACTGACAATTAAAAAACCAATTGTGATAATTGGAGACTCTAATATTTCACGGATACCTAGATTTACTGACCCTAGAGTGCAGGCAGATAGCTTCCCTGGTGCTACATTCCACCATCTAAAAGGGGTAGTAGAAAAGTTAGAACAACACCCAATAGTGGAGAAGGTGGTACTATCGGGGGGTTTAAACAATTGTCTGGCGAAACAGCTAGCGTTGACCTCCTGGAAGCAACTTCAACAACTGCTAAAAATGGCGGAAAGTAAATTTCCGAATGCCATACTCTACGTGCCCATCATTAACTATTCAGACAAATTAGACAAACAACAACAGTCACTCTTGGACCAACTTAACCAAAAAATCCTAGAGCAATGTAACTATCTACCTGAGATAAGTAAACTTAGGTTTCACACACTGCCACGTGATCCAGTACATTGGACATCTGAAACAGCAAATATGATCTTTAATTCTTGGCTGGATAATTTAAACATGTAGGGGGAGAACAGGGTTTTGATACATGGGCTGGAAACAAATGGGAGCTGGTCCAGGACACAACGACGGGGGAGGGAAAGAATTTGGATTGCGCGTCTCAATACAATAGATCCTAAGGGTCTGAATGAAAAATATTAAATGAAAAATACTAAATTTATTTTGGCTTATTTTCCTGATGGGAAGGGGCCGTTCCAGGACAGTGACATGGAGGATTGGGTGGGGGAGGTAGTAGGGTATGGTGGGAGAGCTCCTATTTTAAATGTCAATTTATTTTTATTTTTATATTGTTTGTATACGGACTATGAATACGATGGCACTTAATTTTATACTTTTGAAAAAAAGTTTTTTTGGCCGTGTGGCATGATTTTAATGCATGTATTGTTTGGAGATTTTTGTGGAGATTTCTATAGCACTTACTGAGTTTAAAGCACTTCTATTTTCCAGTGTGGTATGATTTTTACATGGTTAAATAGCCATTGCCTGCAAACACTTATGTGTGTCTTTTCTTAGTTATTAATTTATTTGTTTGCTAGTTTATTGGGTGGTTCTCCTTACCGTAAAACTCTAACCTTAACCCTGAGATATTCATGCCTAACCTTAACCCTTGCTCCCCCATACTTGATCTTAGGTTTCTGGACCTATACTCTAAGCCTAAGCCTAACCCTAATATTAATCCTAACCTTAACCCCGAGATCTTCATGCCTAACCTTAACCTTTTTTTCCCTCCATACTTGATCCTATTCTAATCCTGACCTATACTCTAATTCTAAACCCAACCGTAACTTAACCTGAACTCTCACCTTTGCCCCCAGTTCCCAAGTCGTAACCCTAATTTCCAACCCTAACCTGGACCCTCAGGCCTAACCTTAAATCTTAGACCATAGCCCTGAGTTGAGCCCCTGGCCTCTATTTTTTAATTTGGAATCCCCGGTTCTTAACCTATATCTTATTTAGATTATAATTGTAAATCCTGGATATCTTATTTAGATTATAATTGTAAATCCTGGTTTTGGTCCTTTGTTTAAACACATCCTTTTTTTTTTTTTTTTTTTTTTTTTTTTTTTTTTTTTTTTGAGTATTCTTGTTGTCTTGATTTGTTTGTTGGCCACAATGATCCAACACCTACCCTAATTGGGACGGTTACTGGGATCTCTAGTCATGAAAGTATTGGATACAATAGTCTAAACCATTTATCCTAAAGGGGTTGCCTGTGCCAGTGCATATCAGATTCGTCTGTTTTTCCTTGAACCTAACCTAGCCCGCGCCTGGCATTTTATACATTATTTGGTTTGTTTAAAAGACTTCTCTGACTGAATTGTTTTTAGTGTTCTTGTTGTCTTGATTTGTTTGTTGGTCACAATGATCCAACACCTACCCTAATTGGGATGGTTGATGGGAGGAGAATGGGGGCGATGGACAGAGGACTAAGCCATACATGTGCCTTGGGAGAATGGATCCGCCCCCTCAAATCCCCCATATTAACACAGGTGTTAGTGATTACTTATTACCTCTGAAGAAAGCCATGCGGCTGAAACGTCAGGTCTTTGTTTGTTTTCTCTGTGTTTTTTTAACAAACTTTTTGAAAGCTCCTTTTTGACAGATGTCCTGCTTCATAAACCATACAAACAACAGCTATGGAACCTACGTATGAAGGCCTCCTGGACTAAATGCACTCCAAAAGCAAGTACCAGTGAGTACAAAGACTGAAACAGAGGATTAAGATGTCCTGCTTCATAAACCATACAAACAACAGCTATGGAACCTACGTATGAAGGCCTCCTGGACTAAATGCACTCCAAAAGCAAGTACCAGTGAGTACAAAGACTGAAACAGAGGATTAAGGTGAAGGACTTTTTTTAATCTCTTAACCTTTTAACCTTTTATCTTTGAGCATTGCTAATTTTATGGACCATTTTCTTTGTTTGGTGAACTACCACCAAAGTAGGTGTGGATAGCACAACATCTAGGGACCTTCATGATGTTAATTGTTTACATGTTTTATGTTTGGTGTTTTTTATGAAAATTTGATTTTTTTATGAAAATGTGATTTTTTTTTCTCTTTAGTTTTAGGTGGTTCTTTTTAGAAAAAACAGCCGTGGATATAGGGGAGGCTCAGTTGAGAATACCGTTGGGTACGGCTATTTTAGTGGTATTGTTTATGGTGGGGGAGGATGATATTTCCTAGAGGAAATCGGTTTGGGCCTCTAGCCCATTCTATAGTATTGGGGGAGAATACACCTACCCTAGGCCCAGACATTCCCAAAGCCTCTTTCGACCCTAAATTAACCAAACAATATTTTAAACTATTACAAGCTATCCACCATGCGGAAATTCTAACTGAATTGCAAAGGACCAGATCCTTTCCGCCTGGCATGATGAAACAGGTGGTTAGGCTTACAGCTTTTATCAAACCTTCCTCACCCAATTTAACCACCCTAGCACTGGTCAAGGAAAATACGGACCACTGGATGGACACCAATATGTGCATTTTAGTGGACCATTATGACTCAGTTTTGACAGCGGGATTACTGGAGGTGGGGAGTTTTGATAATAATTCCTTTGAGCGAGCGGTTGCTTGGGCAAGGGCCAGATACAAGCGTAAATTCACTCAGTCTTCAGTGACAACATTACAGGCGATGCTTCCTAAGACCAGTGGGAGTGCTAGTGAGGTGGTAGACCCAGGCCAGCTGACTATGGAGGCTCTTCCGCCCTTGTCCGCGGTCCTGTGTCCAGCTCCCAGTAATGGGGGGGGAATGGGAAATGGTAGGCCGGCCAGTGGACTAGTTAATGGTGGCACTAAAAACACTTCTAAAAGGAGCCCCCCTAGGAGGCCTCCCAGTCTACCAGCTCTAGAGCTGGGACAGGGGAAAACTAGTCTAGTCATGGCTGATATACATTCCCCGAGACCCCAAGTACTTGCTGGAGACCCACTAACCACAGAGCTAGTGCCAGGTGGGGTGGATATTGGGAAACAAACACAGGTGAATGCTGCTTTGGTTCATAGCCCTAAGAGGCTCTTATATAGTAATGTTATTTTAACATGCAGTAATACTATCTCCTCTCTATCTGACTCTGGCCAGGAGGTCCCCGGAGTTGAAGGGGAGCGGGACCCGTGTGGGGCTGCCCTTGGGACCCGGGAGGGGGATGAACATATGATGATAAGTGACGAAAAAACGGAATCTTCCTTGAATAAGTCCTTGTCTGAGCCCCCCGGGGAGTCCCACGTGGCGGCCGCTCCGGTCCTCCCGCTGCTGTTCTCTTCGGGGCTACCATCTGCTGAACCAGGTCAGAGTAAAACATTGGGATCTGTTACAGCCGAAGTGAATCCAGGAGTTTCTTCTTCCCCAGTGATTAATCTACCTGCCAGGGAGCCTATTTTTATCTCCGTTGAACCAGTTAGACACCCAAATTCTATTAGGAAAATTTGGGATTGGGAACTGACAATTAAAAAACCAATTGTGATAATTGGAGACTCTAATATTTCACGGATACCTAGATTTACTGACCCTAGAGTGCAGGCAGATAGCTTCCCTGGTGCTACATTCCACCATCTAAAAGGGGTAGTAGAAAAGTTAGAACAACACCCAATAGTGGAGAAGGTGGTACTATCGGGGGGTTTAAACAATTGTCTGGCGAAACAGCTAGCGTTGACCTCCTGGAAGCAACTTCAACAACTGCTAAAAATGGCGGAAAGTAAATTTCCGAATGCCATACTCTACGTGCCCATCATTAACTATTCAGACAAATTAGACAAACAACAACAGTCACTCTTGGACCAACTTAACCAAAAAATCCTAGAGCAATGTAACTATCTACCTGAGATAAGTAAACTTAGGTTTCACACACTGCCACGTGATCCAGTACATTGGACATCTGAAACAGCAAATATGATCTTTAATTCTTGGCTGGATAATTTAAACATGTAGGGGGAGAACAGGGTTTTGATACATGGGCTGGAAACAAATGGGAGCTGGTCCAGGACACAACGACGGGGGAGGGAAAGAATTTGGATTGCGCGTCTCAATACAATAGATCCTAAGGGTCTGAATGAAAAATATTAAATGAAAAATACTAAATTTATTTTGGCTTATTTTCCTGATGGGAAGGGGCCGTTCCAGGACAGTGACATGGAGGATTGGGTGGGGGAGGTAGTAGGGTATGGTGGGAGAGCTCCTATTTTAAATGTCAATTTATTTTTATTTTTATATTGTTTGTATACGGACTATGAATACGATGGCACTTAATTTTATACTTTTGAAAAAAAGTTTTTTTGGCCGTGTGGCATGATTTTAATGCATGTATTGTTTGGAGATTTTTGTGGAGATTTCTATAGCACTTACTGAGTTTAAAGCACTTCTATTTTCCAGTGTGGTATGATTTTTACATGGTTAAATAGCCATTGCCTGCAAACACTTATGTGTGTCTTTTCTTAGTTATTAATTTATTTGTTTGCTAGTTTATTGGGTGGTTCTCCTTACCGTAAAACTCTAACCTTAACCCTGAGATATTCATGCCTAACCTTAACCCTTGCTCCCCCATACTTGATCTTAGGTTTCTGGACCTATACTCTAAGCCTAAGCCTAACCCTAATATTAATCCTAACCTTAACCCCGAGATCTTCATGCCTAACCTTAACCTTTTTTTCCCTCCATACTTGATCCTATTCTAATCCTGACCTATACTCTAATTCTAAACCCAACCGTAACTTAACCTGAACTCTCACCTTTGCCCCCAGTTCCCAAGTCGTAACCC
Organism: Salvelinus fontinalis; assembly: GCF_029448725.1. Classification (NCBI taxonomy): domain Eukaryota; kingdom Metazoa; phylum Chordata; class Actinopteri; order Salmoniformes; family Salmonidae; genus Salvelinus; species Salvelinus fontinalis. The sequence continues at coordinate 18,632 of NW_026601489.1, forward strand.
TAATTTCCAACCCTAACCTGGACCCTCAGGCCTAACCTTAAATCTTAGACCATAGCCCTGAGTTGAGCCCCTGGCCTCTATTTTTTAATTTGGAATCCCCGGTTCTTAACCTATATCTTATTTAGATTATAATTGTAAATCCTGGATATCTTATTTAGATTATAATTGTAAATCCTGGTTTTGGTCCTTTGTTTAAACACATCCTTTTTTTTTTTTTTTTTTTTTTTTTTGAGTATTCTTGTTGTCTTGATTTGTTTGTTGGCCACAATGATCCAACACCTACCCTAATTGGGACGGTTACTGGGATCTCTAGTCATGAAAGTATTGGATACAATAGTCTAAACCATTTATCCTAAAGGGGTTGCCTGTGCCAGTGCATATCAGATTCGTCTGTTTTTCCTTGAACCTAACCCTAACCCTAACCCTAACCCTAACCCTAACCCTCCCTCTAACCCTAACCCTAACCCTAACCCTAACCCTAACCCTACCTACCCTACCCACCCTAATCCCTAACCCTAACCCTAACCCTAGCCCTAGCCCTAGCACCTAAGCCTAACCCTAACCCTAACCCTAACCCTAACCCTAACCCTAACCCTAACCCTAACCCTAACCCTAACCCTAACCCTAACCCTAACCTCCCCTCTGAAGAAAGCCATGCGGCTGAAACGTCAGGTCTTTGTTTGTTTTCTCTGTGTTTTTTTAACAAACTTTTTGAAAGCTCCTTTTTGACAGATGTCCTGCTTCATAAACCATACAAACAACAGCTATGGAACCTACGTATGAAGGCCTCCTGGACTAAATGCACTCCAAAAGCAAGTACCAGTGAGTACAAAGACTGAAACAGAGGATTAAGGTGTGGATAGCACAACATCTAGGGACCTTCATGATGTTAATTGTTTACATGTTTTATGTTTGGTGTTTTTTATGAAAATTTGATTTTTTTATGAAAATGTGATTTTTTTTCTCTTTAGTTTTAGGTGGTTCTTTTTAGAAAAAACAGCCGTGGATATAGGGGAGGCTCAGTTGAGAATACCGTTGGGTACGGCTATTTTAGTGGTATTGTTTATGGTGGGGGAGGATGATATTTCCTAGAGGAAATCGGTTTGGGCCTCTAGCCCATTCTATAGTATTGGGGGAGAATACACCTACCCTAGGCCCAGACATTCCCAAAGCCTCTTTCGACCCTAAATTAACCAAACAATATTTTAAACTATTACAAGCTATCCACCATGCGGAAATTCTAACTGAATTGCAAAGGACCAGATCCTTTCCGCCTGGCATGATGAAACAGGTGGTTAGGCTTACAGCTTTTATCAAACCTTCCTCACCCAATTTAACCACCCTAGCACTGGTCAAGGAAAATACGGACCACTGGATGGACACCAATATGTGCATTTTAGTGGACCATTATGACTCAGTTTTGACAGCGGGATTACTGGAGGTGGGGAGTTTTGATAATAATTCCTTTGAGCGAGCGGTTGCTTGGGCAAGGGCCAGATACAAGCGTAAATTCACTCAGTCTTCAGTGACAACATTACAGGCGATGCTTCCTAAGACCAGTGGGAGTGCTAGTGAGGTGGTAGACCCAGGCCAGCTGACTATGGAGGCTCTTCCGCCCTTGTCCGCGGTCCTGTGTCCAGCTCCCAGTAATGGGGGGGGAATGGGAAATGGTAGGCCGGCCAGTGGACTAGTTAATGGTGGCACTAAAAACACTTCTAAAAGGAGCCCCCCTAGGAGGCCTCCCAGTCTACCAGCTCTAGAGCTGGGACAGGGGAAAACTAGTCTAGTCATGGCTGATATACATTCCCCGAGACCCCAAGTACTTGCTGGAGACCCACTAACCACAGAGCTAGTGCCAGGTGGGGTGGATATTGGGAAACAAACACAGGTGAATGCTGCTTTGGTTCATAGCCCTAAGAGGCTCTTATATAGTAATGTTATTTTAACATGCAGTAATACTATCTCCTCTCTATCTGACTCTGGCCAGGAGGTCCCCGGAGTTGGAGGGGAGCGGGACCCGTGTGGGGCTGCCCTTGGGACCCGGGAGGGGGATGAACATATGATGATAAGTGACGACAAAACGGAATCTTCCTTGAATAAGTCCTTGTCTGAGCCCCCCGGGGAGTCCCACGTGGCGGCCGCTCCGGTCCTCCCGCTGCTGTTCTCTTCGGGGCTACCATCTGCTGAACCAGGTCAGAGTAAAACATTGGGATCTGTTACAGCCGAAGTGAATCCAGGAGTTTCTTCTTCCCCAGTGATTAATCTACCTGCCAGGGAGCCTATTTTTATCTCCGTTGAACCAGTTAGACACCCAAATTCTATTAGGAAAATTTGGGATTGGGAACTGACAATTAAAAAACCAATTGTGATAATTGGAGACTCTAATATTTCACGGATACCTAGATTTACTGACCCTAGAGTGCAGGCAGATAGCTTCCCTGGTGCTACATTCCACCATCTAAAAGGGGTAGTAGAAAAGTTAGAACAACACCCAATAGTGGAGAAGGTGGTACTATCGGGGGGTTTAAACAATTGTCTGGCGAAACAGCTAGCGTTGACCTCCTGGAAGCAACTTCAACAACTGCTAAAAATGGCGGAAAGTAAATTTCCGAATGCCATACTCTACGTGCCCATCATTAACTATTCAGACAAATTAGACAAACAACAACAGTCACTCTTGGACCAACTTAACCAAAAAATCCTAGAGCAATGTAACTATCTACCTGAGATAAGTAAACTTAGGTTTCACACACTGCCACGTGATCCAGTACATTGGACATCTGAAACAGCAAACATGATCTTTAATTCTTGGCTGGATAATTTAAACATGTAGGGGGAGAACAGGGTTTTGATACATGGGCTGGAAACAAATGGGAGCTGGTCCAGGACACAACGACGGGGGAGGGAAAGAATTTGGATTGCGCGTCTCAATACAATAGATCCTAAGGGTCTGAATGAAAAATATTAAATGAAAAATACTAAATTTATTTTGGCTTATTTTCCTGATGGGAAGGGGCCGTTCCAGGACAGTGACATGGAGGATTGGGTGGGGGAGGTAGTAGGGTATGGTGGGAGAGCTCCTATTTTAAATGTCAATTTATTTTTATTTTTATATTGTTTGTATACGGACTATGAATACGATGGCACTTAATTTTATACTTTTGAAAAAAAGTTTTTTTGGCCGTGTGGCATGATTTTAATGCATGTATTGTTTGGAGATTTTTGTGGAGATTTCTATAGCACTTACTGAGTTTAAAGCACTTCTATTTTCCAGTGTGGTATGATTTTTACATGGTTAAATAGCCATTGCCTGCAAACACTTATGTGTGTCTTTTCTTAGTTATTAATTTATTTGTTTGCTAGTTTATTGGGTGGTTCTCCTTACCGTAAAACTCTAACCTTAACCCTGAGATATTCATGCCTAACCTTAACCCTTGCTCCCCCATACTTGATCTTAGGTTTCTGGACCTATACTCTAAGCCTAAGCCTAACCCTAATATTAATCCTAACCTTAACCCCGAGATCTTCATGCCTAACCTTAACCTTTTTTTCCCTCCATACTTGATCCTATTCTAATCCTGACCTATACTCTAATTCTAAACCCAACCGTAACTTAACCTGAACTCTCACCTTTGCCCCCAGTTCCCAAGTCGTAACCCTAATTTCCAACCCTAACCTGGACCCTCAGGCCTAACCTTAAATCTTAGACCATAGCCCTGAGTTGAGCCCCTGGCCTCTATTTCTTAATTTGGAATCCCCGGTTCTTAACCTATATCTTATTTAGATTATAATTGTAAATCCTGGATATCTTATTTAGATTATAATTGTAAATCCTGGTTTTGGTCCTTTGTTTAAACACATCCTTTTTTTTATTTTTTTATTTTTTTGAGTATTCTTGTTGTCTTGATTTGTTTGTTGGCCACAATGATCCAACACCTACCCTAATTGGGACGGTTACTGGGATCTCTAGTCATGAAAGTATTGGATACAATAGTCTAAACCATTTATCCTAAAGGGGTTGCCTGTGCCAGTGCATATCAGATTCGTCTGTTTTTCCTTGAACCTAACCCTAACCCTAACCCTAACCCTAACCCTAACCCTAACCCTAACCCTAACCCTAACCCTAACCCTAACCCTAACCCTAACCCTAACCCTAACCCTAACCCTAACCCTAACCCTAACCACCTCTGAAGAAAGCCATGCGGCTGAAACGTCAGGTCTTTGTTTGTTTTCTCTGTGTTTTTTTAACAAACTTTTTGAAAGCTCCTTTTTGACAGATGTCCTGCTTCATAAACCATACAAACAACAGCTATGGAACCTACGTATGAAGGCCTCCTGGACTAAATGCACTCCAAAAGCAAGTACCAGTGAGTACAAAGACTGAAACAGAGGATTAAGGTGTGGATAGCACAACATCTAGGGACCTTCATGATGTTAATTGTTTACATGTTTTATGTTTGGTGTTTTTTATGAAAATTTGATTTTTTTATGAAAATGTGATTTTTTTTCTCTTTAGTTTTAGGTGGTTCTTTTTAGAAAAAACAGCCGTGGATATAGGGGAGGCTCAGTTGAGAATACCGTTGGGTACGGCTATTTTAGTGGTATTGTTTATGGTGGGGGAGGATGATATTTCCTAGAGGAAATCGGTTTGGGCCTCTAGCCCATTCTATAGTATTGGGGGAGAATACACCTACCCTAGGCCCAGACATTCCCAAAGCCTCTTTCGACCCTAAATTAACCAAACAATATTTTAAACTATTACAAGCTATCCACCATGCGGAAATTCTAACTGAATTGCAAAGGACCAGATCCTTTCCGCCTGGCATGATGAAACAGGTGGTTAGGCTTACAGCTTTTATCAAACCTTCCTCACCCAATTTAACCACCCTAGCACTGGTCAAGGAAAATACGGACCACTGGATGGACACCAATATGTGCATTTTAGTGGACCATTATGACTCAGTTTTGACAGCGGGATTACTGGAGGTGGGGAGTTTTGATAATAATTCCTTTGAGCGAGCGGTTGCTTGGGCAAGGGCCAGATACAAGCGTAAATTCACTCAGTCTTCAGTGACAACATTACAGGCGATGCTTCCTAAGACCAGTGGGAGTGCTAGTGAGGTGGTAGACCCAGGCCAGCTGACTATGGAGGCTCTTCCGCCCTTGTCCGCGGTCCTGTGTCCAGCTCCCAGTAATGGGGGGGGAATGGGAAATGGTAGGCCGGCCAGTGGACTAGTTAATGGTGGCACTAAAAACACTTCTAAAAGGAGCCCCCCTAGGAGGCCTCCCAGTCTACCAGCTCTAGAGCTGGGACAGGGGAAAACTAGTCTAGTCATGGCTGATATACATTCCCCGAGACCCCAAGTACTTGCTGGAGACCCACTAACCACAGAGCTAGTGCCAGGTGGGGTGGATATTGGGAAACAAACACAGGTGAATGCTGCTTTGGTTCATAGCCCTAAGAGGCTCTTATATAGTAATGTTATTTTAACATGCAGTAATACTATCTCCTCTCTATCTGACTCTGGCCAGGAGGTCCCCGGAGTTGGAGGGGAGCGGGACCCGTGTGGGGCTGCCCTTGGGACCCGGGAGGGGGATGAACATATGATGATAAGTGACGACAAAACGGAATCTTCCTTGAATAAGTCCTTGTCTGAGCCCCCCGGGGAGTCCCACGTGGCGGCCGCTCCGGTCCTCCCGCTGCTGTTCTCTTCGGGGCTACCATCTGCTGAACCAGGTCAGAGTAAAACATTGGGATCTGTTACAGCCGAAGTGAATCCAGGAGTTTCTTCTTCCCCAGTGATTAATCTACCTGCCAGGGAGCCTATTTTTATCTCCGTTGAACCAGTTAGACACCCAAATTCTATTAGGAAAATTTGGGATTGGGAACTGACAATTAAAAAACCAATTGTGATAATTGGAGACTCTAATATTTCACGGATACCTAGATTTACTGACCCTAGAGTGCAGGCAGATAGCTTCCCTGGTGCTACATTCCACCATCTAAAAGGGATAGTAGAAAAGTTAGAACAACACCCAATAGTGGAGAAGGTGGTACTATCGGGGGGTTTAAACAATTGTCTGGCGAAACAGCTAGCGTTGACCTCCTGGAAGCAACTTCAACAACTGCTAAAAATGGCGGAAAGTAAATTTCCGAATGCCATACTCTACGTGCCCATCATTAACTATTCAGACAAATTAGACAAACAACAACAGTCACTCTTGGACCAACTTAACCAAAAAATCCTAGAGCAATGTAACTATCTACCTGAGATAAGTAAACTTAGGTTTCACACACTGCCACGTGATCCAGTACATTGGACATCTGAAACAGCAAACATGATCTTTAATTCTTGGCTGGATAATTTAAACATGTAGGGGGAGAACAGGGTTTTGATACATGGGCTGGAAACAAATGGGAGCTGGTCCAGGACACAACGACGGGGGAGGGAAAGAATTTGGATTGCGCGTCTCAATACAATAGATCCTAAGGGTCTGAATGAAAAATATTAAATGAAAAATACTAAATTTATTTTGGCTTATTTTCCTGATGGGAAGGGGCCGTTCCAGGACAGTGACATGGAGGATTGGGTGGGGGAGGTAGTAGGGTATGGTGGGAGAGCTCCTATTTTAAATGTCAATTTATTTTTATTTTTATATTGTTTGTATACGGACTATGAATACGATGGCACTTAATTTTATACTTTTGAAAAAAAGTTTTTTTGGCCGTGTGGCATGATTTTAATGCATGTATTGTTTGGAGATTTTTGTGGAGATTTCTATAGCACTTACTGAGTTTAAAGCACTTCTATTTTCCAGTGTGGTATGATTTTTACATGGTTAAATAGCCATTGCCTGCAAACACTTATGTGTGTCTTTTCTTAGTTATTAATTTATTTGTTTGCTAGTTTATTGGGTGGTTCTCCTTACCGTAAAACTCTAACCTTAACCCTGAGATATTCATGCCTAACCTTAACCCTTGCTCCCCCATACTTGATCTTAGGTTTCTGGACCTATACTCTAAGCCTAAGCCTAACCCTAATATTAATCCTAACCTTAACCCCGAGATCTTCATGCCTAACCTTAACCTTTTTCTCCCTCCATACTTGATCCTATTCTAATCCTGACCTATACTCTAATTCTAAACCCAACCGTAACTTAACCTGAACTCTCACCTTTGCCCCCAGTTCCCAAGTCGTAACCCTAATTTCCAACCCTAATCTGGACCCTCAGGCCTAACCTTAAATCTTAGACCATAGCCCTGAGTTGAGCCCCTGGCCTCTATTTCTTAATTTGGAATCCCCGGTTCTTAACCTATATCTTATTTAGATTATAATTGTAAATCCTGGATATCTTATTTAGATTATAATTGTAAATCCTGGTTTTGGTCCTTTGTTTAAACACATCCTTTTTTTTATTTTTTTATTTTTTTGAGTATTCTTGTTGTCTTGATTTGTTTGTTGGCCACAATGATCCAACACCTACCCTAATTGGGACGGTTACTGGGATCTCTAGTCATGAAAGTATTGGATACAATAGTCTAAACCATTTATCCTAAAGGGGTTGCCTGTGCCAGTGCATATCAGATTCGTCTGTTTTTCCTTGAACCTAACCCTAACCCTAACCCTAACCCTAACCCTAACCCTAACCCTAACCCCTAACCCCTAACCCCTAACCCCTAACCCCTAACCCCTAACCCCTAACCCTAACCCTAACCCTAACCCTAACCCTAACCCTAACCCGAACCCTAACCCTAACCCGAACCCTAACCCGAACCCGAACCCGAACCCGAACCCGAACCCTAACCCGAACCCGAACCCGAACCCGAACCCGAACCCGAACCCGAACCCGAACCCGAACCCGAACCCGAACCCTAACCCTAACCCTAACCCTAACCCGAACCCTAACCCTAACCCTAACCCTAACCCTAACCCTAACCCTAACCCTAACCCTAACCCTAACCCTAACCCTAACCCTAACCCCCACCCTAAGGACAGACGACTCTTTAACCCTAGTAATGGGTTAATCCACCAGTGGGCTCCATGGGGCCTACAACTTTGGCCGGCCGCGCCCAGACCCCTCCGGACCGCGCGCACATGTGTGGAGTGCACCCCCTCCCTTCCCCCCTCCGGTTTCCACGTGTCAGAGATGGAAGTGGATCAACCGACTCAAAACTAGAAACCAAACACTAGCCGGTCACCGCTGCATTGCCTACCGAGGGATCTGGACGCAGCAAGCCAAGGAAATTTTCATCCCTTAAATTTACTGGGATCATCTTAAATCAGGCTCTTTCTAGGGGTGTTGATTCTCCACCCATCATACTTCTCCAAGGAATGGTTGGATGGTAAAGAGGTTTAAAATTATCTTTATAATTATCGTTAGATTTAATACAACCTAAAATGACCCTACTTTACTCCTGACCCTTGGATGCACATCACCTACTCTACTTTTTTCAACGAAAAGGAATCATCCTTCATCATCACCAAAGACCCCGGATTCTACCACCACACACTACACACTACACACTTCAACATCAAAGACCCCGGATTTTACCACTACACACTACACACTTCAACATCAAAGACCCTGGATTCTACCACTACACACTTCAACATCAAAGACCCTGGATTCTACCACTACACACTACACACTACACACTTCAACCTGAACGCCTGCAAAGACATCACCTTTTTCAACTAAAGACAAAGATTTTTTTCACCAAAGAACAAGACTTCACCATCCTGACACAGGTGTAAGAGACCTCTACTTACCCTGACGACCGTATTTCCAATTTAGGAGTTAAAATGAACAAATTATAACATAGGCTCACCCCACTCACACCCCTGCACCTTCCTAACACTGGTCCTAACCTTAACCTTAGCCCCTAACCTTTACTGCTATCCTAGCCCTAACCCATCTGTGTGTGTGTGTATGTGTATATGTGTCTGTGTCTGACCCTATGTTGTTAACCTTGTCTGTCTCTTATAATGTACTATGATCCCTATTTTGTGTCTGTCCCTTATAATGTATTGTGATCCCTGCTCTGTCACACTCCACGTGTCATTTATACCATATAACATGTTATTAACCTTGTGTCACTATAAGGTTGAACTTATATCATATTGGATCTCCATTGTATTGTTGTCAGGTGTGCTTGACCTCTACTCTAACTGCCCATCCACTTTACTTAGCTCTATTCCTATCTGAACCCTGTACAATGCAACCTGTTACCGGCTATCTTGCCCAGTAACAGTGCAGACCAATCAAAATTACCTCCTCCACCTGGGCTATAAATGCACAGACTAAAGAGGCAGCGCCCCTCACAGCTCTACAAGGAGAACAACAGACAGGCTGCATTCGACTCCATACACCCAACCAGGACCACAATCAAGGCAAGTACATTACATAGCACACTGTACTGTATATGTAGATATATATTTATATATACATACACTTTTTACAACTTTTTGCACCTTTTACTTTAATTTTATTTGGATATATTCTCCTCCCTGCTACCTGATGAAGCCGAGTAAGGCAGAAACGCGTCGTGGCTGGGACTCCTCTAGATCTGTAGTGTTGCTGTAAGGAAGGCAGGTTCCACACAGACGTCGGAGGGGTCTCCTTTTGGCTACTATTTTATTTGTATACTTTTCTTTCCTTAATTGGAGTTTTACACAGCTCTCATACACATGCATACATAGGATGAAGTGGAGTGTGACTTTGCTTGTTATCCCTCACCACTTGTGGGGATATATGTGTATGCTTCTGTATATGTTACAAATATATGTATAGCTATTTCCCCTCTTATGTTCATGTTTGTTTGCATGTGTATCCCCACCCCACCTTCGGTCCCAACCCTACAGACAGATAGACACTAACGCTCAGCTATCACACCACAGGGCCCTTTTACCATTAGATTACCCTAAAAATACATAGGTGACCTTTAGGACCGTTAAAATAGATCTTCAATAGTACTTACCATGACCATGGACTCGTAATTAAAACTTTCCTCTAGCGACTTTACTAGCACTATGGTAGTTAGATAGATAGACACTAACGCTCAGCTATCACACCACAGGGCCTTTCTACCGTTAGGTTACCCTAAAAATACATAGGTGACCTTTAGGACCGTTAAAATAAATCTTTAATAACATTTACCATGACCATGGACTCGTAATTTAAACTTTCCTCTAGCGACTTTACTAGCACTATGGGAGTTAGATAGATAAACACTAACGCTTAGCTATCACACCACAGGGCCCTTTTACCATTAGGTTACCCTTAAAATACATAGGTGACCTTTAGGACCGTTAAAATAGATCTTCTATAGCATTTACCATAACCATTGACTCGTAATTAAAACTTTCCTCTAGCGACTTTACTAGCACTATGGGAGTTACCATGACTATGGACTCTCAATAATAATAATACTCTCCTTTAGTTAAAATATTCCCCTTCTTTTTTGGTTTCCTGGACTCAGGGTTACCATGACCATGGGCCTTGAAGAAAAGAAACAATAAAATAGAACTAATTTAAATAGAACTATCTCAAAAAAAACCTTACCAACCCACCATCCTTCCAAAATACCTCTCATCTACACCCACCAGCACCCCCAACGGACGAGAACCTTTTTTCTCCAACTACTCTGGGGGCCCCGACCTTGGCGACTCACCCGCGGCGAGTACACCCTAAGCAATTAGGCCCGGCCATACACCAAGAAAGAAGACAGGAGGAAATGGCTAGATTGGACTCCTCGGGACCCATCAGGGTCCTGTTGGCAGACCTAACGGCACAACCCTCCCAACCCCGCACAAACAGGAGACTCACGTACCGCGCTGGACGACTATCTACCCCAGTTTAGAACTGGATTGGCAGTATGTCCAGTAGCGCGTGTTTCATCCTTGGGGTTGGGGCAGCTAAAAGTGGGGCTTTGGGTATGGCGCTGCGCCTGGAGTATCGCCTCGGCCGTGTAACCCCTGGGGTGCCCAGATTATGTCTGGCGGAGAATTGGATCCCACTAACTTTCACTGGGGGACCCCTTACCCCGCCGCACTAAGCCTGGACAACCGATCCACACTTTTTTACCTGGACTACGATCAAATTCACTGTCTAGGGAGGATATACCTCTGGAAATACTACGATCCTGGAAGGGAGTTATTCCATTGGTCACTATCACCCAAACCACTGAATTACCTGGGACCGAAATGGTAGGGATGGAGCATGGCTATCAACTGTAACTCCTGGCAGACGTACAAAGGCCAGAGGTTGTTTTGCCTGATCCAAAAAACCCCCGATAGACTTCCTGAAACGTAGGACGGAACTCCTAAGGTGGATGTATGACAGCCGTGAAGAGGGCTTGCCTTCTGGGTTCTTATCTGCCCAAACCTTTGGGAGTTCAATGACTTACCACTCGACAGGGACACATGGCAACCAACTGAGGTCCGGACCTGCACAAGGTACGCAACTCGACGGTTTTGCCTGATCCTACGTTGAGTATACCCATACGGACCAGCTGGATTGGACTATACATGGTTTGATTCAGAGTTAGGACCCTGGAAGGGAATAACCCCTGAATTACACACATGATTGAAAACATCCAGGACCTAAACTGACGAACACGGAAGTGAATACATAGACAACGTGGAGCTAAGAGAGAAGGATCCGAGGGGGAGTAAACTCCTAGGTTGCACTATGCTTTCCACATCCGTCGACATAGCGGACCTAGACATCTTGACCACACCACTCGATATGGACACATGGCAACCAACCGAGGACCAATCCTGCATAAGGGGCGCAACTCAAGGGATTTTGCCTGATCCTAAATCGAGTCGACAGACCTACCTAAACTTAACCATTCCTAAAACTATACCTTACCCTAACCCTAAACTTAACCATTTTACTAACCATACCTAACCTTAACCCTAAAACATTACCCTAAACCACTCTAAAAAATATACCTTACCCTAACCTCAACCCTAAACTTAACCATTTTACTAACCATACCTAACCTTAACCTTAAAACATTACCCCAACCCTAAACCTAACCCTAAACCACTCTAAAAAATATACCTTACCCTAACTTTAGCCCTAAACTTAACCATTTTACTAACCATACCTAACCCTAACCCCCACCCTAAGGACAGACGACTCTTTAACCCTAGTAATGGGTTAATCCACCAGTGGGCTCCATGGGGCCTACAACTTTGGCCGGCCGCGCCCAGACCCCTCCGGACCGCGCGCACATGTGTGGAGTGCACCCCCTCCCTTCCCCCCTCCGGTTTCCACGTGTCAGAGATGGAAGTGGATCAACCGACTCAAAACTAGAAACCTAACCCTAACCCTAACCCTAACCCTAACCCTAACCCTAACCCTAACCCTAACCCTAACCCTAACCCTAACCCTAACCCTAACCCTAACCCAGACCCCTCCGGACCGCGCGCACATGTGTGGAGTGCACCCCCTCCCTTCCCCCCTCCGGTTTCCACAAGTCAGAGATGGAAGTGGATCAACCGACTCAAAACTAGAAACCTAACCCTAACCCTAACCCTAACCCTAACCCTAACCCTAACCCTAACCCCCCCCCCCCCCCCCCCCCCCCCCCCCCTAACCCTAACCCTAACCCTAACCCTAACCCTAACCCTAACCCTAACCCTAACCCCCCCTAACCCTAACCCTAACCCTAACCCTAACCCTAACCCTAACCCTAACCCTAACCCTAACCCTAAACTTAACCATTTTACTAACCATACCTAACCTTAACCCCCACCCTAAGGACAGACGACTCTTTAACCCTAGTAATGGGTTAATCCACCAGTGGGCTCCATGGGGCCTACAACTTTGGCCGGCCGCGCCCAGACCCCTCCGGACCGCGCGCACATGTGTGGAGTGCACCCCCTCCCTTCCCCCCTCCGGTTTCCACGTGTCAGAGATGGAAGTGGATCAACCGACTCAAAACTAGAAACCAAACACTAGCCGGTCACCGCTGCATTGCCTACCGAGGGATCTGGACGCAGCAAGCCAAGGAAATTTTCATCCCTTAAATTTACTGGGATCATCTTAAATCAGGCTTTTTCTAGGGGTGTTGATTCTCCACCCATCATACTTCTCCAAGGAATGGTTGGATGGTAAAGAGGTTTAAAATTATCTTTATAATTATCGTTAGATTTAATACAACCTAAAATGACCCTACTTTACTCCTGACCCTTGGATGCACATCACCTACTCTACTTTTTTCAACGAAAAGGAATCATCCTTCATCATCACCAAAGACCCCGGATTCTACCACTACACACTACACACTACACACTTCAACATCAAAGACCCCGGATTTTACCACTACACACTTCAACATCAAAGACCCTGGATTCTACCACTACACACTTCAACATCAAAGACCCTGGATTCTACCACTACACACTACACACTTCAACCTGAACGCCTGCAAAGACATCACCTTTTTCAACTAAAGACAAAGATTTTTTTCACCAAAGAACAAGACTTCACCATCCTGACACAGGTGTAAGAGACCTCTACTTACCCTGACAACCGTATTTCCAATTTAGGAGTTAAAATGAACAAATTAAAACATAGGCTCACCCCACTCACACCCCTGCACCTTCCTAACACTGGTCCTAACCTTAACCTTAGCCCCTAACCTTTACTGCTATCCTAGCCCTAACCCATCTGTGTGTGTGTGTATGTGTATATGTGTCTGTGTCTGACCCTATGTTGTTAACCTTGTCTGTCTCTTATAATGTACTATGATCCCTATTTTGTGTCTGTCCCTTATAATGTATTGTGATCCCTGCTTTGTCACACTCCACGTGTCATTTATACCATATAACATGTTATTAACCTTGTGTCACTATAAGGTTGAACTTATATCATATTGGATCTCCATTGTATTGTTGTCAGGTGTGCTTGACCTCTACTCTAACTGCCCATCCACTTTACTTAGCTCTATTCCTATCTGAACCCTGTACAATGCAACCTGTTACCGGCTATCTTGCCCGGTAACAGTGCAGACCAATCAAAATTACCTCCTCCACCTGGGCTATAAATGCACAGACTAAAGAGGCAGCACCCCTCACAGCTCTACAAGGAGAACAACAGACAGGCTGCATTCTACTCTATGCACCCAACCAGGACCACAATCGGGGCAAGTACATTACATAGCACACTGTACTGTATATGTAGATATATATTTACATATACATACACTTTTTACAACTTTTTGCACCCTTTTACTTTAATTTTATTTGGATATATTCTCCTCCCTGCTACCTGATGAAGCCGAGTAAGGCAGAAACGCGTCGTGGCTGGGACTCCTCTAGATCTGTAGTGTTGCTGTAAGGAAGGCAGGTTCCACACAGACGTCGGAGGGGTCTCCTTTTGGCTACTATTTTATTTGTATACTTTTCTTTCCTTAATTGGAGTTTTACACAGCTCTCATACACATGCATACATAGGATGAAGTGGAGTGTGACTTTGCTTGTTATCCCTCACCACTTGTGGGGATATATGTGTATGCTTCTGTATATGTTACAAATATATGTATAGCTATTTCCCCTCTTATGTTCATGTTTGTTTGCATGTGTATCCCCACCCCACCTTCGGTCCCAACCCTACAGACAGATAGACACTAACGCTCAGCTATCACACCACAGGGCCCTTTTACCATTAGATTACCCTAAAAATACATAGGTGACCTTTAGGACCGTTAAAATAGATCTTCAATAGTACTTACCATGACCATGGACTCGTAATTAAAACTTTCCTCTAGCGACTTTACTAGCACTATGGTAGTTAGATAGATAGACACTAACGCTCAGCTATCACACCACAGGGCCTTTCTACCGTTAGGTTACCCTAAAAATACATAGGTGACCTTTAGGACCGTTAAAATAAATCTTTAATAACATTTACCATGACCATGGACTCGTAATTTAAACTTTCCTCTAGCGACTTTACTAGCACTATGGGAGTTAGATAGATAAACACTAACGCTTAGCTATCACACCACAGGGCCCTTTTACCATTAGGTTACCCTTAAAATACATAGGTGACCTTTAGGACCGTTAAAATAGATCTTCTATAGCATTTACCATAACCATTGACTCGTAATTAAAACTTTCCTCTAGCGACTTTACTAGCACTATGGGAGTTACCATGACTATGGACTCTCAATAATAATAATACTCTCCTTTAGTTAAAATATTCCCCTTCTTTTTTGGTTTCCTGGACTCAGGGTTACCATGACCATGGGCCTTGAAGAAAAGAAACAATAAAATAGAACTAATTTAAATAGAACTATCTCAAAAAAAACCTTACCAACCCACCATCCTTCCAAAATACCTCTCATCTACACCCACCAGCACCCCCAACGGACGAGAACCTTTTTTCTCCAACTACTCTGGGGGCCCCGACCTTGGCGACTCACCCGCGGCGAGTACACCCTAAGCAATTAGGCCCGGCCATACACCAAGAAAGAAGACAGGAGGAAATGGCTAGATTGGACTCCTCGGGACCCATCAGGGTCCTGTTGGCAGACCTAACGGCACAACCCTCCCAACCCCGCACAAACAGGAGACTCACGTACCGCGCTGGACGACTATCTACCCCAGTTTAGAACTGGATTGGCAGTATGTCCAGTAGCGCGTGTTTCATCCTTGGGGTTGGGGCAGCTAAAAGTGGGGCTTTGGGTATGGCGCTGCGCCTGGAGTATCGCCTCGGCCGTGTAACCCCTGGGGTGCCCAGATTATGTCTGGCGGAGAATTGGATCCCACTAACTTTCACTGGGGGACCCCTTACCCCGCCGCACTAAGCCTGGACAACCGATCCACACTTTTTTACCTGGACTACGATCAAATTCACTGTCTAGGGAGGATATACCTCTGGAAATACTACGATCCTGGAAGGGAGTTATTCCATTGGTCACTATCACCCAAACCACTGAATTACCTGGGACCGAAATGGTAGGGATGGAGCATGGCTATCAACTGTAACTCCTGGCAGACGTACAAAGGCCAGAGGTTGTTTTGCCTGATCCAAAAAACCCCCGATAGACTTCCTGAAACGTAGGACGGAACTCCTAAGGTGGATGTATGACAGCCGTGAAGAGGGCTTGCCTTCTGGGTTCTTATCTGCCCAAACCTTTGGGAGTTCAATGACTTACCACTCGACAGGGACACATGGCAACCAACTGAGGTCCGGACCTGCACAAGGTACGCAACTCGACGGTTTTGCCTGATCCTACGTTGAGTATACCCATACGGACCAGCTGGATTGGACTATACATGGTTTGATTCAGAGTTAGGATCCTGGAAGGGAATAACCCCTGAATTACACACATGATTGAAAACATCCAGGACCTAAACTGACGAACACGGAAGTGAATACATAGACAACGTGGAGCTAAGAGAGAAGGATCCGAGGGGGAGTAAACTCCTAGGTTGCACTATGCTTTCCACATCCGTTGACATAGCGGACCTAGACATCTTGACCACACCACTCGATATGGACACATGGCAACCAACCGAGGACCAATCCTGCATAAGGGGCGCAACTCAAGGGATTTTGCCTGATCCTAAATCGAGTCGACAGACCTACCTAAACTTAACCATTCCTAAAACTATACCTTACCCTAACCCTAAACTTAACCATTTTACTAACCATACCTAACCTTAACCCTAAAACATTACCCTAAACCACTCTAAAAAATATACCTTACCCTAACCTCAACCCTAAACTTAACCATTTTACTAACCATACCTAACCTTAACCTTAAAACATTACCCCAACCCTAAACCTAACCCTAAACCACTCTAAAAAATATACCTTACCCTAACTTTAGCCCTAAACTTAACCATTTTACTAACCATACCTAACCTTAACCCCCACCCTAAGGACAGACGACTCTTTAACCCTAGTAATGGGTTAATCCACCAGTGGGCTCCATGGGGCCTACAACTTTGGCCGGCCGCGCCCAGACCCCTCCGGACCGCGCGCACATGTGTGGAGTGCACCCCCTCCCTTCCCCCCTCCGGTTTCCACGTGTCAGAGATGGAAGTGGATCAACCGACTCAAAACTAGAAACCAAACACTAGCCGGTCACCGCTGCATTGCCTACCGAGGGATCTGGACGCAGCAAGCCAAGGAAATTTTCATCCCTTAAATTTACTGGGATCATCTTAAATCAGGCTTTTTCTAGGGGTGTTGATTCTCCACCCATCATACTTCTCCAAGGAATGGTTGGATGGTAAAGAGGTTTAAAATTATCTTTATAATTATCGTTAGATTTAATACAACCTAAAATGACCCTACTTTACTCCTGACCCTTGGATGCACATCACCTACTCTACTTTTTTCAACGAAAAGGAATCATCCTTCATCATCACCAAAGACCCCGGATTCTACCACTACACACTACACACTACACACTTCAACATCAAAGACCCCGGATTTTACCACTACACACTTCAACATCAAAGACCCTGGATTCTACCACTACACACTTCAACATCAAAGACCCTGGATTCTACCACTACACACTACACACTTCAACCTGAACGCCTGCAAAGACATCACCTTTTTCAACTAAAGACAAAGATTTTTTTCACCAAAGAACAAGACTTCACCATCCTGACACAGGTGTAAGAGACCTCTACTTACCCTGACAACCGTATTTCCAATTTAGGAGTTAAAATGAACAAATTAAAACATAGGCTCACCCCACTCACACCCCTGCACCTTCCTAACACTGGTCCTAACCTTAACCTTAGCCCCTAACCTTTACTGCTATCCTAGCCCTAACCCATCTGTGTGTGTGTGTATGTGTATATGTGTCTGTGTCTGACCCTATGTTGTTAACCTTGTCTGTCTCTTATAATGTACTATGATCCCTATTTTGTGTCTGTCCCTTATAATGTATTGTGATCCCTGCTTTGTCACACTCCACGTGTCATTTATACCATATAACATGTTATTAACCTTGTGTCACTATAAGGTTGAACTTATATCATATTGGATCTCCATTGTATTGTTGTCAGGTGTGCTTGACCTCTACTCTAACTGCCCATCCACTTTACTTAGCTCTATTCCTATCTGAACCCTGTACAATGCAACCTGTTACCGGCTATCTTGCCCGGTAACAGTGCAGACCAATCAAAATTACCTCCTCCACCTGGGCTATAAATGCACAGACTAAAGAGGCAGCACCCCTCACAGCTCTACAAGGAGAACAACAGACAGGCTGCATTCTACTCTATGCACCCAACCAGGACCACAATCGGGGCAAGTACATTACATAGCACACTGTACTGTATATGTAGATATATATTTACATATACATACACTTTTTACAACTTTTTGCACCCTTTTACTTTAATTTTATTTGGATATATTCTCCTCCCTGCTACCTGATGAAGCCGAGTAAGGCAGAAACGCGTCGTGGCTGGGACTCCTCTAGATCTGTAGTGTTGCTGTAAGGAAGGCAGGTTCCACACAGACGTCGGAGGGGTCTCCTTTTGGCTACTATTTTATTTGTATACTTTTCTTTCCTTAATTGGAGTTTTACACAGCTCTCATACACATGCATACATAGGATGAAGTGGAGTGTGACTTTGCTTGTTATCCCTCACCACTTGTGGGGATATATGTGTATGCTTCTGTATATGTTACAAATATATGTATAGCTATTTCCCCTCTTATGTTCATGTTTGTTTGCATGTGTATCCCCACCCCACCTTCGGTCCCAACCCTACAGACAGATAGACACTAACGCTCAGCTATCACACCACAGGGCCCTTTTACCATTAGATTACCCTAAAAATACATAGGTGACCTTTAGGACCGTTAAAATAGATCTTCAATAGTACTTACCATGACCATGGACTCGTAATTAAAACTTTCCTCTAGCGACTTTACTAGCACTATGGTAGTTAGATAGATAGACACTAACGCTCAGCTATCACACCACAGGGCCTTTCTACCGTTAGGTTACCCTAAAAATACATAGGTGACCTTTAGGACCGTTAAAATAAATCTTTAATAACATTTACCATGACCATGGACTCGTAATTTAAACTTTCCTCTAGCGACTTTACTAGCACTATGGGAGTTAGATAGATAAACACTAACGCTTAGCTATCACACCACAGGGCCCTTTTACCATTAGGTTACCCTTAAAATACATAGGTGACCTTTAGGACCGTTAAAATAGATCTTCTATAGCATTTACCATAACCATTGACTCGTAATTAAAACTTTCCTCTAGCGACTTTACTAGCACTATGGGAGTTACCATGACTATGGACTCTCAATAATAATAATACTCTCCTTTAGTTAAAATATTCCCCTTCTTTTTTGGTTTCCTGGACTCAGGGTTACCATGACCATGGGCCTTGAAGAAAAGAAACAATAAAATAGAACTAATTTAAATAGAACTATCTCAAAAAAAAACCTTACCAACCCACCATCCTTCCAAAATACCTCTCATCTACACCCACCAGCACCCCCAACGGACGAGAACCTTTTTTCTCCAACTACTCTGGGGGCCCCGACCTTGGCGACTCACCCGCGGCGAGTACACCCTAAGCAATTAGGCCCGGCCATACACCAAGAAAGAAGACAGGAGGAAATGGCTAGATTGGACTCCTCGGGACCCATCAGGGTCCTGTTGGCAGACCTAACGGCACAACCCTCCCAACCCCGCACAAACAGGAGACTCACGTACCGCGCTGGACGACTATCTACCCCAGTTTAGAACTGGATTGGCAGTATGTCCAGTAGCGCGTGTTTCATCCTTGGGGTTGGGGCAGCTAAAAGTGGGGCTTTGGGTATGGCGCTGCGCCTGGAGTATCGCCTCGGCCGTGTAACCCCTGGGGTGCCCAGATTATGTCTGGCGGAGAATTGGATCCCACTAACTTTCACTGGGGGACCCCTTACCCCGCCGCACTAAGCCTGGACAACCGATCCACACTTTTTTACCTGGACTACGATCAAATTCACTGTCTAGGGAGGATATACCTCTGGAAATACTACGATCCTGGAAGGGAGTTATTCCATTGGTCACTATCACCCAAACCACTGAATTACCTGGGACCGAAATGGTAGGGATGGAGCATGGCTATCAACTGTAACTCCTGGCAGACGTACAAAGGCCAGAGGTTGTTTTGCCTGATCCAAAAAACCCCCGATAGACTTCCTGAAACGTAGGACGGAACTCCTAAGGTGGATGTATGACAGCCGTGAAGAGGGCTTGCCTTCTGGGTTCTTATCTGCCCAAACCTTTGGGAGTTCAATGACTTACCACTCGACAGGGACACATGGCAACCAACTGAGGTCCGGACCTGCACAAGGTACGCAACTCGACGGTTTTGCCTGATCCTACGTTGAGTATACCCATACGGACCAGCTGGATTGGACTATACATGGTTTGATTCAGAGTTAGGATCCTGGAAGGGAATAACCCCTGAATTACACACATGATTGAAAACATCCAGGACCTAAACTGACGAACACGGAAGTGAATACATAGACAACGTGGAGCTAAGAGAGAAGGATCCGAGGGGGAGTAAACTCCTAGGTTGCACTATGCTTTCCACATCCGTTGACATAGCGGACCTAGACATCTTGACCACACCACTCGATATGGACACATGGCAACCAACCGAGGACCAATCCTGCATAAGGGGCGCAACTCAAGGGATTTTGCCTGATCCTAAATCGAGTCGACAGACCTACCTAAACTTAACCATTCCTAAAACTATACCTTACCCTAACCCTAAACTTAACCATTTTACTAACCATACCTAACCTTAACCCTAAAACATTACCCTAAACCACTCTAAAAAATATACCTTACCCTAACCTCAACCCTAAACTTAACCATTTTACTAACCATACCTAACCTTAACCTTAAAACATTACCCCAACCCTAAACCTAACCCTAAACCACTCTAAAAAATATACCTTACCCTAACTTTAGCCCTAAACTTAACCATTTTACTAACCATACCTAACCTTAACCCCCACCCTAAGGACAGACGACTCTTTAACCCTAGTAATGGGTTAATCCACCAGTGGGCTCCATGGGGCCTACAACTTTGGCCGGCCGCGCCCAGACCCCTCCGGACCGCGCGCACATGTGTGGAGTGCACCCCCTCCCTTCCCCCCTCCGGTTTCCACGTGTCAGAGATGGAAGTGGATCAACCGACTCAAAACTAGAAACCAAACACTAGCCGGTCACCGCTGCATTGCCTACCGAGGGATCTGGACGCAGCAAGCCAAGGAAATTTTCATCCCTTAAATTTACTGGGATCATCTTAAATCAGGCTTTTTCTAGGGGTGTTGATTCTCCACCCATCATACTTCTCCAAGGAATGGTTGGATGGTAAAGAGGTTTAAAATTATCTTTATAATTATCGTTAGATTTAATACAACCTAAAATGACCCTACTTTACTCCTGACCCTTGGATGCACATCACCTACTCTACTTTTTTCAACGAAAAGGAATCATCCTTCATCATCACCAAAGACCCCGGATTCTACCACTACACACTACACACTACACACTTCAACATCAAAGACCCCGGATTTTACCACTACACACTTCAACATCAAAGACCCTGGATTCTACCACTACACACTTCAACATCAAAGACCCTGGATTCTACCACTACACACTACACACTTCAACCTGAACGCCTGCAAAGACATCACCTTTTTCAACTAAAGACAAAGATTTTTTTCACCAAAGAACAAGACTTCACCATCCTGACACAGGTGTAAGAGACCTCTACTTACCCTGACAACCGTATTTCCAATTTAGGAGTTAAAATGAACAAATTAAAACATAGGCTCACCCCACTCACACCCCTGCACCTTCCTAACACTGGTCCTAACCTTAACCTTAGCCCCTAACCTTTACTGCTATCCTAGCCCTAACCCATCTGTGTGTGTGTGTATGTGTATATGTGTCTGTGTCTGACCCTATGTTGTTAACCTTGTCTGTCTCTTATAATGTACTATGATCCCTATTTTGTGTCTGTCCCTTATAATGTATTGTGATCCCTGCTTTGTCACACTCCACGTGTCATTTATACCATATAACATGTTATTAACCTTGTGTCACTATAAGGTTGAACTTATATCATATTGGATCTCCATTGTATTGTTGTCAGGTGTGCTTGACCTCTACTCTAACTGCCCATCCACTTTACTTAGCTCTATTCCTATCTGAACCCTGTACAATGCAACCTGTTACCGGCTATCTTGCCCGGTAACAGTGCAGACCAATCAAAATTACCTCCTCCACCTGGGCTATAAATGCACAGACTAAAGAGGCAGCACCCCTCACAGCTCTACAAGGAGAACAACAGACAGGCTGCATTCTACTCTATGCACCCAACCAGGACCACAATCGGGGCAAGTACATTACATAGCACACTGTACTGTATATGTAGATATATATTTACATATACATACACTTTTTACAACTTTTTGCACCCTTTTACTTTAATTTTATTTGGATATATTCTCCTCCCTGCTACCTGATGAAGCCGAGTAAGGCAGAAACGCGTCGTGGCTGGGACTCCTCTAGATCTGTAGTGTTGCTGTAAGGAAGGCAGGTTCCACACAGACGTCGGAGGGGTCTCCTTTTGGCTACTATTTTATTTGTATACTTTTCTTTCCTTAATTGGAGTTTTACACAGCTCTCATACACATGCATACATAGGATGAAGTGGAGTGTGACTTTGCTTGTTATCCCTCACCACTTGTGGGGATATATGTGTATGCTTCT
This sequence comes from Salvelinus fontinalis, assembly GCF_029448725.1. Lineage (NCBI taxonomy): Eukaryota > Metazoa > Chordata > Actinopteri > Salmoniformes > Salmonidae > Salvelinus > Salvelinus fontinalis. The sequence continues at coordinate 41,433 of NW_026601489.1, forward strand.
GTATATGTTACAAATATATGTATAGCTATTTCCCCTCTTATGTTCATGTTTGTTTGCATGTGTATCCCCACCCCACCTTCGGTCCCAACCCTACAGACAGATAGACACTAACGCTCAGCTATCACACCACAGGGCCCTTTTACCATTAGATTACCCTAAAAATACATAGGTGACCTTTAGGACCGTTAAAATAGATCTTCAATAGTACTTACCATGACCATGGACTCGTAATTAAAACTTTCCTCTAGCGACTTTACTAGCACTATGGTAGTTAGATAGATAGACACTAACGCTCAGCTATCACACCACAGGGCCTTTCTACCGTTAGGTTACCCTAAAAATACATAGGTGACCTTTAGGACCGTTAAAATAAATCTTTAATAACATTTACCATGACCATGGACTCGTAATTTAAACTTTCCTCTAGCGACTTTACTAGCACTATGGGAGTTAGATAGATAAACACTAACGCTTAGCTATCACACCACAGGGCCCTTTTACCATTAGGTTACCCTTAAAATACATAGGTGACCTTTAGGACCGTTAAAATAGATCTTCTATAGCATTTACCATAACCATTGACTCGTAATTAAAACTTTCCTCTAGCGACTTTACTAGCACTATGGGAGTTACCATGACTATGGACTCTCAATAATAATAATACTCTCCTTTAGTTAAAATATTCCCCTTCTTTTTTGGTTTCCTGGACTCAGGGTTACCATGACCATGGGCCTTGAAGAAAAGAAACAATAAAATAGAACTAATTTAAATAGAACTATCTCAAAAAAAAACCTTACCAACCCACCATCCTTCCAAAATACCTCTCATCTACACCCACCAGCACCCCCAACGGACGAGAACCTTTTTTCTCCAACTACTCTGGGGGCCCCGACCTTGGCGACTCACCCGCGGCGAGTACACCCTAAGCAATTAGGCCCGGCCATACACCAAGAAAGAAGACAGGAGGAAATGGCTAGATTGGACTCCTCGGGACCCATCAGGGTCCTGTTGGCAGACCTAACGGCACAACCCTCCCAACCCCGCACAAACAGGAGACTCACGTACCGCGCTGGACGACTATCTACCCCAGTTTAGAACTGGATTGGCAGTATGTCCAGTAGCGCGTGTTTCATCCTTGGGGTTGGGGCAGCTAAAAGTGGGGCTTTGGGTATGGCGCTGCGCCTGGAGTATCGCCTCGGCCGTGTAACCCCTGGGGTGCCCAGATTATGTCTGGCGGAGAATTGGATCCCACTAACTTTCACTGGGGGACCCCTTACCCCGCCGCACTAAGCCTGGACAACCGATCCACACTTTTTTACCTGGACTACGATCAAATTCACTGTCTAGGGAGGATATACCTCTGGAAATACTACGATCCTGGAAGGGAGTTATTCCATTGGTCACTATCACCCAAACCACTGAATTACCTGGGACCGAAATGGTAGGGATGGAGCATGGCTATCAACTGTAACTCCTGGCAGACGTACAAAGGCCAGAGGTTGTTTTGCCTGATCCAAAAAACCCCCGATAGACTTCCTGAAACGTAGGACGGAACTCCTAAGGTGGATGTATGACAGCCGTGAAGAGGGCTTGCCTTCTGGGTTCTTATCTGCCCAAACCTTTGGGAGTTCAATGACTTACCACTCGACAGGGACACATGGCAACCAACTGAGGTCCGGACCTGCACAAGGTACGCAACTCGACGGTTTTGCCTGATCCTACGTTGAGTATACCCATACGGACCAGCTGGATTGGACTATACATGGTTTGATTCAGAGTTAGGATCCTGGAAGGGAATAACCCCTGAATTACACACATGATTGAAAACATCCAGGACCTAAACTGACGAACACGGAAGTGAATACATAGACAACGTGGAGCTAAGAGAGAAGGATCCGAGGGGGAGTAAACTCCTAGGTTGCACTATGCTTTCCACATCCGTTGACATAGCGGACCTAGACATCTTGACCACACCACTCGATATGGACACATGGCAACCAACCGAGGACCAATCCTGCATAAGGGGCGCAACTCAAGGGATTTTGCCTGATCCTAAATCGAGTCGACAGACCTACCTAAACTTAACCATTCCTAAAACTATACCTTACCCTAACCCTAAACTTAACCATTTTACTAACCATACCTAACCTTAACCCTAAAACATTACCCTAAACCACTCTAAAAAATATACCTTACCCTAACCTCAACCCTAAACTTAACCATTTTACTAACCATACCTAACCTTAACCTTAAAACATTACCCCAACCCTAAACCTAACCCTAAACCACTCTAAAAAATATACCTTACCCTAACTTTAGCCCTAAACTTAACCATTTTACTAACCATACCTAACCTTAACCCCCACCCTAAGGACAGACGACTCTTTAACCCTAGTAATGGGTTAATCCACCAGTGGGCTCCATGGGGCCTACAACTTTGGCCGGCCGCGCCCAGACCCCTCCGGACCGCGCGCACATGTGTGGAGTGCACCCCCTCCCTTCCCCCCTCCGGTTTCCACGTGTCAGAGATGGAAGTGGATCAACCGACTCAAAACTAGAAACCAAACACTAGCCGGTCACCGCTGCATTGCCTACCGAGGGATCTGGACGCAGCAAGCCAAGGAAATTTTCATCCCTTAAATTTACTGGGATCATCTTAAATCAGGCTTTTTCTAGGGGTGTTGATTCTCCACCCATCATACTTCTCCAAGGAATGGTTGGATGGTAAAGAGGTTTAAAATTATCTTTATAATTATCGTTAGATTTAATACAACCTAAAATGACCCTACTTTACTCCTGACCCTTGGATGCACATCACCTACTCTACTTTTTTCAACGAAAAGGAATCATCCTTCATCATCACCAAAGACCCCGGATTCTACCACTACACACTACACACTACACACTTCAACATCAAAGACCCCGGATTTTACCACTACACACTTCAACATCAAAGACCCTGGATTCTACCACTACACACTTCAACATCAAAGACCCTGGATTCTACCACTACACACTACACACTTCAACCTGAACGCCTGCAAAGACATCACCTTTTTCAACTAAAGACAAAGATTTTTTTCACCAAAGAACAAGACTTCACCATCCTGACACAGGTGTAAGAGACCTCTACTTACCCTGACAACCGTATTTCCAATTTAGGAGTTAAAATGAACAAATTAAAACATAGGCTCACCCCACTCACACCCCTGCACCTTCCTAACACTGGTCCTAACCTTAACCTTAGCCCCTAACCTTTACTGCTATCCTAGCCCTAACCCATCTGTGTGTGTGTGTATGTGTATATGTGTCTGTGTCTGACCCTATGTTGTTAACCTTGTCTGTCTCTTATAATGTACTATGATCCCTATTTTGTGTCTGTCCCTTATAATGTATTGTGATCCCTGCTTTGTCACACTCCACGTGTCATTTATACCATATAACATGTTATTAACCTTGTGTCACTATAAGGTTGAACTTATATCATATTGGATCTCCATTGTATTGTTGTCAGGTGTGCTTGACCTCTACTCTAACTGCCCATCCACTTTACTTAGCTCTATTCCTATCTGAACCCTGTACAATGCAACCTGTTACCGGCTATCTTGCCCGGTAACAGTGCAGACCAATCAAAATTACCTCCTCCACCTGGGCTATAAATGCACAGACTAAAGAGGCAGCACCCCTCACAGCTCTACAAGGAGAACAACAGACAGGCTGCATTCTACTCTATGCACCCAACCAGGACCACAATCGGGGCAAGTACATTACATAGCACACTGTACTGTATATGTAGATATATATTTACATATACATACACTTTTTACAACTTTTTGCACCCTTTTACTTTAATTTTATTTGGATATATTCTCCTCCCTGCTACCTGATGAAGCCGAGTAAGGCAGAAACGCGTCGTGGCTGGGACTCCTCTAGATCTGTAGTGTTGCTGTAAGGAAGGCAGGTTCCACACAGACGTCGGAGGGGTCTCCTTTTGGCTACTATTTTATTTGTATACTTTTCTTTCCTTAATTGGAGTTTTACACAGCTCTCATACACATGCATACATAGGATGAAGTGGAGTGTGACTTTGCTTGTTATCCCTCACCACTTGTGGGGATATATGTGTATGCTTCTGTATATGTTACAAATATATGTATAGCTATTTCCCCTCTTATGTTCATGTTTGTTTGCATGTGTATCCCCACCCCACCTTCGGTCCCAACCCTACAGACAGATAGACACTAACGCTCAGCTATCACACCACAGGGCCCTTTTACCATTAGATTACCCTAAAAATACATAGGTGACCTTTAGGACCGTTAAAATAGATCTTCAATAGTACTTACCATGACCATGGACTCGTAATTAAAACTTTCCTCTAGCGACTTTACTAGCACTATGGTAGTTAGATAGATAGACACTAACGCTCAGCTATCACACCACAGGGCCTTTCTACCGTTAGGTTACCCTAAAAATACATAGGTGACCTTTAGGACCGTTAAAATAAATCTTTAATAACATTTACCATGACCATGGACTCGTAATTTAAACTTTCCTCTAGCGACTTTACTAGCACTATGGGAGTTAGATAGATAAACACTAACGCTTAGCTATCACACCACAGGGCCCTTTTACCATTAGGTTACCCTTAAAATACATAGGTGACCTTTAGGACCGTTAAAATAGATCTTCTATAGCATTTACCATAACCATTGACTCGTAATTAAAACTTTCCTCTAGCGACTTTACTAGCACTATGGGAGTTACCATGACTATGGACTCTCAATAATAATAATACTCTCCTTTAGTTAAAATATTCCCCTTCTTTTTTGGTTTCCTGGACTCAGGGTTACCATGACCATGGGCCTTGAAGAAAAGAAACAATAAAATAGAACTAATTTAAATAGAACTATCTCAAAAAAAAAACCTTACCAACCCACCATCCTTCCAAAATACCTCTCATCTACACCCACCAGCACCCCCAACGGACGAGAACCTTTTTTCTCCAACTACTCTGGGGGCCCCGACCTTGGCGACTCACCCGCGGCGAGTACACCCTAAGCAATTAGGCCCGGCCATACACCAAGAAAGAAGACAGGAGGAAATGGCTAGATTGGACTCCTCGGGACCCATCAGGGTCCTGTTGGCAGACCTAACGGCACAACCCTCCCAACCCCGCACAAACAGGAGACTCACGTACCGCGCTGGACGACTATCTACCCCAGTTTAGAACTGGATTGGCAGTATGTCCAGTAGCGCGTGTTTCATCCTTGGGGTTGGGGCAGCTAAAAGTGGGGCTTTGGGTATGGCGCTGCGCCTGGAGTATCGCCTCGGCCGTGTAACCCCTGGGGTGCCCAGATTATGTCTGGCGGAGAATTGGATCCCACTAACTTTCACTGGGGGACCCCTTACCCCGCCGCACTAAGCCTGGACAACCGATCCACACTTTTTTACCTGGACTACGATCAAATTCACTGTCTAGGGAGGATATACCTCTGGAAATACTACGATCCTGGAAGGGAGTTATTCCATTGGTCACTATCACCCAAACCACTGAATTACCTGGGACCGAAATGGTAGGGATGGAGCATGGCTATCAACTGTAACTCCTGGCAGACGTACAAAGGCCAGAGGTTGTTTTGCCTGATCCAAAAAAACCCCGATAGACTTCCTGAAACGTAGGACGGAACTCCTAAGGTGGATGTATGACAGCCGTGAAGAGGGCTTGCCTTCTGGGTTCTTATCTGCCCAAACCTTTGGGAGTTCAATGACTTACCACTCGACAGGGACACATGGCAACCAACTGAGGTCCGGACCTGCACAAGGTACGCAACTCGACGGTTTTGCCTGATCCTACGTTGAGTATACCCATACGGACCAGCTGGATTGGACTATACATGGTTTGATTCAGAGTTAGGATCCTGGAAGGGAATAACCCCTGAATTACACACATGATTGAAAACATCCAGGACCTAAACTGACGAACACGGAAGTGAATACATAGACAACGTGGAGCTAAGAGAGAAGGATCCGAGGGGGAGTAAACTCCTAGGTTGCACTATGCTTTCCACATCCGTTGACATAGCGGACCTAGACATCTTGACCACACCACTCGATATGGACACATGGCAACCAACCGAGGACCAATCCTGCATAAGGGGCGCAACTCAAGGGATTTTGCCTGATCCTAAATCGAGTCGACAGACCTACCTAAACTTAACCATTCCTAAAACTATACCTTACCCTAACCCTAAACTTAACCATTTTACTAACCATACCTAACCTTAACCCTAAAACATTACCCTAAACCACTCTAAAAAATATACCTTACCCTAACCTCAACCCTAAACTTAACCATTTTACTAACCATACCTAACCTTAACCTTAAAACATTACCCCAACCCTAAACCTAACCCTAAACCACTCTAAAAAATATACCTTACCCTAACTTTAGCCCTAAACTTAACCATTTTACTAACCATACCTAACCTTAACCCCCACCCTAAGGACAGACGACTCTTTAACCCTAGTAATGGGTTAATCCACCAGTGGGCTCCATGGGGCCTACAACTTTGGCCGGCCGCGCCCAGACCCCTCCGGACCGCGCGCACATGTGTGGAGTGCACCCCCTCCCTTCCCCCCTCCGGTTTCCACGTGTCAGAGATGGAAGTGGATCAACCGACTCAAAACTAGAAACCAAACCCTAGCCGGTCACCGCTGCATTGCCTACCGAGGGATCTGGACGCAGCAAGCCAAGGAAATTTTCATCCCTTAAATTTACTGGGATCATCTTAAATCAGGCTTTTTCTAGGGGTGTTGATTCTCCACCCATCATACTTCTCCAAGGAATGGTTGGATGGTAAAGAGGTTTAAAATTATCTTTATAATTATCGTTAGATTTAATACAACCTAAAATGACCCTACTTTACTCCTGACCCTTGGATGCACATCACCTACTCTACTTTTTTCAACGAAAAGGAATCATCCTTCATCATCACCAAAGACCCCGGATTCTACCACTACACACTACACACTACACACTTCAACATCAAAGACCCCGGATTTTACCACTACACACTTCAACATCAAAGACCCTGGATTCTACCACTACACACTTCAACATCAAAGACCCTGGATTCTACCACTACACACTACACA
>NW_026601490.1:5000-42500 GCF_029448725.1 Salvelinus fontinalis
GACTACAGTACAGACTAACTAGACTACAGTACTAGACTAACTAGACTACAGTACTAGACTAACTAGACTACAGTACAGACTAACTAGACTACAGTACAGACTAACTAGACTACAGTACTAGACTAACTAGACTACAGTACTAGACTAACTAGACTACAGTACTAGACTAACTAGACTACAGTACTAGACTAACTAGACTACAGTACTAGACTAACTAGACTACAGTACTAGACTAACTAGACTACAGTACTAGACTAACTAGACTACAGTACAGACTAACTAGGCTACAGTACAGACTAACTAGACTACAGTACTAGACTAACTAGACTACAGTACTAGACTAACTAGACTACAGTACTAGACTAACTAGACTACAGTACTAGACTAACTAGACTACAGTACTAGACTAACTAGACTACAGTACTAGACTAACTAGACTACAGTACAGACTAACTAGACTACAGTACAGACTAACTAGACTACAGTACTAGACTAACTAGACTACAGTACTAGACTAACTAGACTACAGTACTAGACTAACTAGACTACAGTACAGACTAACTAGACTACAGTACAGACTAACTAGACTACAGTACAGACTAACTAGACTACAGTACTAGACTAACTAGACTACAGTACAGACTAACTAGACTACAGTACAGACTAACTAGACTACAGTACTAGACTAACTAGACTACAGTACTAGACTAACTAGACTACAGTACAGACTAACTAGACTACAGTACAGACTAACTAGACTACAGTACAGACTAACTAGACTACAGTACTAGACTAACTAGACTACAGTACTAGACTAACTAGACTACAGTACAGACTAACTAGACTACAGTACTAGACTAACTAGACTACAGTACAGACTAACTAGACTACAGTACTAGACTAACTAGACTACAGTACAGACTAACTAGACTACAGTACAGACTAACTAGACTACAGTACAGACTAACTAGACTACAGTACAGACTAACTAGACTACAGTACAGACTAACTAGACTACAGTACTAGACTAACTAGACTACACTACTAGACTAACTAGACTACAGTACTAGACTAACTAGACTACAATACTAGACTAACTAGACTACAGTACAGACTAACTAGACTACAGTACAGACTAACTAGACTACATTACTAGACTAACTAGACTACATAACTAGACTAACTAGACTACATTACTAGACTAACTAGACTACAGTACAGACTAACTAGACTACAGTACAGACTAACTAGACTACATTACTAGACTAACTAGACTACAGTACTAGACTAACTAGACTACAGTACTAGACTAACTAGACTACAGTACTAGACTAACTAGACTACAGTACTAGACTAACTAGACTACAGTACAGACTAACTAGACTACAGTACAGACTAACTAGACTACAGTACAGACTAACTAGACTACAGTACTAGACTAACTAGACTACAGTACTAGACTAACTAGACTACAGTACAGACTAACTAGACTACAGTACTAGACTAACTAGACTACAGTACAGACTAACTAGACTACAGTACTAGACTAACTAGACTACAGTACAGACTAACTAGACTACAGTACAGACTAACTAGACTACAGTACAGACTAACTAGACTACAGTACAGACTAACTAGACTACAGTACAGACTAACTAGACTACAGTACTAGACTAACTAGACTACAGTACTAGACTAACTAGACTACAGTACTAGACTAACTAGACTACAGTACAGACTAACTAGACTACAGTACAGACTAACTAGACTACAGTACAGACTAACTAGACTACAGTACAGACTAACTAGACTACAGTACAGACTAACTAGACTACAGTACTAGACTAACTAGACTACAGTACAGACTAACTAGACTACAGTACTAGACTAACTAGACTACAGTACTAGACTAACTAGACTACAGTACAGACTAACTAGACTACAGTACAGACTAACTAGACTACAGTACTAGACTAACTAGACTACAGTACAGACTAACTAGACTACAGTACTAGACTAACTAGACTACAGTACAGACTAACTAGACTACAGTACTAGACTAACTAGACTACAGTACTAGACTAACTAGACTACAGTACAGACTAACTAGACTACAGTACTAGACTAACTAGACTACAGTACTAGACTAACTAGACTACAGTACAGACTAACTAGACTACAGTACAGACTAACTAGACTACAGTACAGACTAACTAGACTACAGTACTAGACTAACTAGACTACAGTACAGACTAACTAGACTACAGTAATAGACTAACTAGACTACAGTACTAGACTAACTAGACTACAGTACTAGACTAACTAGACTACAGTACTAGACTAACTAGACTACAGTACAGACTAACTAGACTACAGTACTAGACTAACTAGACTACAGTACAGACTAACTAGACTACAGTACAGACTAACTAGACTACAGTACTAGACTAACTAGACTACAGTACTAGACTAACTAGACTACAGTACAGACTAACTAGACTACAGTACAGACTAACTAGACTACAGTACTAGACTAACTAGACTACAGTACAGACTAACTAGACTACAGTACAGACTAACTAGACTACAGTACTAGACTAACTAGACTACAGTACAGACTAACTAGACTACAGTACAGACTAACTAGACTACAGTACTAGACTAACTAGACTACAGTACTAGACTAACTAGACTACAGTACAGACTAACTAGACTACAGTACTAGACTAACTAGACTACAGTACAGACTAACTAGACTACAGTACAGACTAACTAGACTACAGTACAGACTAACTAGACTACAGTACAGACTAACTAGACTACAGTACTAGACTAACTAGACTACAGTACAGACTAACTAGACTACAGTACAGACTAACTAGACTACAGTACAGACTAACTAGACTACAGTACAGACTAACTAGACTACAGTACTAGACTAACTAGACTACAGTACTAGACTAACTAGACTACAGTACTAGACTAACTAGACTACAGTACAGACTAACTAGACTACAGTACAGACTAACTAGACTACAGTACTAGACTAACTAGACTACAGTACAGACTAACTAGACTACAGTACAGACTAACTAGACTACAGTACTAGACTAACTAGACTACACTACTAGACTAACTAGACTACAGTACTAGACTAACTAGACTACAGTACTAGACTAACTAGACTACAGTACAGACTAACTAGACTACAGTACAGACTAACTAGACTACAGTACTAGACTAACTAGACTACAGTACTAGACTAACTAGACTACAGTACTAGACTAACTAGACTACAGTACAGACTAACTAGACTACAGTACAGACTAACTAGACTACAGTACAGACTAACTAGACTACAGTACTAGACTAACTAGACTACAGTACAGACTAACTAGACTACAGTACAGACTAACTAGACTACAGTACTAGACTAACTAGACTACAGTACTAGACTAACTAGACTACAGTACAGACTAACTAGACTACAGTACAGACTAACTAGACTACAGTACAGACTAACTAGACTACAGTACTAGACTAACTAGACTACAGTACTAGACTAACTAGACTACAGTACAGACTAACTAGACTACAGTACTAGACTAACTAGACTACAGTACAGACTAACTAGACTACAGTACTAGACTAACTAGACTACAGTACAGACTAACTAGACTACAGTACAGACTAACTAGACTACAGTACAGACTAACTAGACTACAGTACAGACTAACTAGACTACAGTACAGACTAACTAGACTACAGTACTAGACTAACTAGACTACACTACTAGACTAACTAGACTACAGTACTAGACTAACTAGACTACAATACTAGACTAACTAGACTACAGTACAGACTAACTAGACTACAGTACAGACTAACTAGACTACAGTACAGACTAACTAGACTACAGTACAGACTAAGTAGACTACAGTACTAGACTAACTAGACTACAGTACAAGACTAACTAGACTACAGTACTAGACTAACTAGACTGCAGTACTAGACTAACTAGACTACAGTACAGACTAACTAGACTACAGTACAGACTAACTAGACTACAGTACTAGACTAACTAGACTACAGTACAGACTAACTGGACTACAGTACTAGACTAACTAGACTACAGTACAGACTAACTAGACTACAGTACTAGACTAACTAGACTACATAACTAGACTAACTAGACTACAGTACAGACTAACTAGACTACAGTACTAGACTAACTAGACTACAGTACTAGACTAACTAGACTACAGTACAGACTAACTAGACTACAGTACAGACTAACTAGAATACAGTTAAGACTAACTAGAATACAGTACTAGACTAACTAGACTACAGTACAGACTAACTAGAATACAGTTAAGACTAACTAGACTACAGTACTAGACTAACTAGACTACAGTACAGACTAACTAGACTACAGTACTAGACTAACTAGACTACAGTACAGACTAACTAGAACACAGTACTAGACTAACTAGACTACAGTAGAGACTAACTAGACTACAGTACAGACTAAGTAGACTACAGTAATAGACTAACTAAAATACAGTACTAGACTAACTAGACTACAGTACAGACTAACTAGACTACAGTACAGACTAACTAGACTACAGTACTAGACTAACTAGACTACAGTACAGACTAACTAGACTACAGTACAGACTAACTAGACTACAGTACTAGACTAACTAGACTACAGTACAGACTAACTAGACTACAGTACAAGACTAACTAGACTACAGTACTAGACTAACTAGACTACAGTACTAGACTAACTAGACTACAGTACAGACTAACTAGACTACAGTACTAGACTAACTAGACTACAGTACAGACTAACTAGACTACAGTACAGACTAACTAGACTACAGTACAGACTAACTAGACTACAGTACAGACTAACTAGACTACAGTACTAGACTAACTAGACTACAGTACAGACTAACTAGACTACAGTACAGACTAACTAGACTACAGTACAGACTAACTAGACTACAGTACAGACTAACTAGACTACAGTAGAGAATAACTAGACTACAGTACAGACTAAGTAGACTACAGTAATAGACTAACTAGAATACAGTACTAGACTAACTAGACTACAGTACAGACTAACTAGACTACAGTACAGACTAACTAGACTACAGTACTAGACTAACTAGACTACAGTACAGACTAACTAGACTACAGTACAAGACTAACTAGACTACAGTACTAGACTAACTAGACTACAGTACAGACTAACTAGGCTACAGTACAAGACTAACTAGACTACAGTACTAGACTAACTAGACTACAGTACTAGACTAACTAGACTACAGTACAGACTAACTAGACTACAGTACAAGACTAACTAGACTACAGTACAGACTAACTAGACTACAGTACAAGACTAACTAGACTACAGTACTAGACTAACTAGACTACAGTACTAGACTAACTAGACTACAGTACAGACTAACTAGACTACAGTACAAGACTAACTAGACTACAGTACTAGACTAACTAGACTACAGTACTAGACTAACTAGACTACAGTACAGACTAACTAGACTACAGTACTAGACTAACTAGACTACAGTACTAGACTAACTAGACTACAGTACAGACTAACTAGACTACAGTACAGACTAACTAGACTACAGTACAGACTAACTAGACTACAGTACAGACTAACTAGACTACAGTACTAGACTAACTAGACGTAAAACAATGCTGATACAGACCATACTGATACAGACCATACTGATATATACTGATACAGACCATACTGATACAGACCATACTGATACAGACCATACTGATACAGACCATACTGATATAGACCATACTGATACAGACCATACTGATACAGACCATACTGATACAGACCATACTGATATAGACCATACTGATACAGACCATACTGATACAGACCATACTGATATAGACCATACTGATACAGACCATACTGATACAGACCATACTGATACAGACCATACTGATACAGACCATACTGATATAGACCATACTGATACAGACCATACTGATATAGACCATACTGATACAGACCATACTGATACAGACCATACTGATATAGACCATACTGATATAGACCATACTGATATAGACCATACTGATATAGACCATACTGATACAGACCATACTGATACAGACCATACTGATATATACCATACTGATATAGACCATACTGATATAGACCATACTGATACTGATATAGACCATACTGATACAGACCATACTGATATAGACCATACTGATATATACTGATACAGACCATACTGATATAGACCATACTGATATATACTGATACAGACCATACTGGAATAGACCATACTGATACAGACCATACTGATATAGACCATACTGATATAGACCATACTGATACAGACCATACTGATATAGACCATACTGATACAGACCTAACACTACACCATACTGATATAGACCATACTGATATAGACCATACTGATACAGACCATACTGATACAGACCATACTGATATAGACCATACTGATATAGACCATACTGATATAGACCATACTGATATATACTGCTACAGACCATACTGATATAGACCATACTGATATAGACCATACTGATATAGACCATACTGATATAGACCATACTGATATAGACCATACTGATATAGAGCATACTGATACAGACCATACTGATACTGATACAGACCATACTGATATAGACCATACTGATACAGACCATACTGATATAGACCATACTGATATAGACCATACTGATATAGACCATACTGATACAGACCATACTGATATAGACCATACTGATACTGATATAGACCATACTGATACAGACCATACTGATATAGACCATACTGATACAGACCATACTGATACAGACCATACTGATATAGACCATACTGATATAGGCCATACTGATACAGACCATACTGATACAGACCATACTGATATATACTGATACAGACCATACTGATACAGACCATACTGATATAGACCATACTGATACAGACCATACTGACACAGACCATACTGATATAGACCATACTGATATAGACCACACTGATACAGACCATACTGATACAGACCATACTGATACAGACCATACTGATACAGACCATACTGATATAGACCATACTGATACAGACCATACTGATACAGACCATACTGATACAGACCATACTGATATATACTGATACAGACCATACTGATACAGACCATACTGATATAGACCATACTGATACAGACCATACTGATACAGACCATACTGATATAGACCATACTGATATAGACCATACTGATACTGATATAGACCATACTGATATAGACCATACTGATACAGACCATACTGATATAGACCATACTGATATAGACCATACTGATACAGACCATACTGATACAGACCATACTGATATAGACCATACTGATATAGACCATATTGATACAGACCATACTGATATAGACCATACTGATATATACTGATACAGACCATACTGATACAGACCATACTGATATAGACCCTACTGATACAGACCATACTGATATAGACCATACTGATACAGACCATACTGATATAGACCATACTGATACAGACCATACTGATACAGACCATACTGATATAGACCATACTGATATAGACCATACTGATACAGACCATACTGATACAGACCATACTGATATAGACCATACTGATATAGGCCATACTGATACAGACCATACTGATATAGACCATACTGATACAGACCATACTGATATAGACCATACTGATATAGACCATACTGATACAGACCATACTGATACAGACCATACTGATACAGACCATACTGATATAGACCATACTGATATAGACCATACTGATATAGACCATACTGATACAGACCATACTGATACAGACCATACTGATACAGACCATACTGATATAGACCATACTGATATAGACCATACTGATATAGACCATACTGATATATACTGATACAGACCATACTGATATAGACCATACTGATACAGACCATACTGATACTGATATAGACCATACTGATACTGATATAGACCATACTGATATAGACCATACTGATATAGACCATACTGATATAGACCATACTGATACTGATATAGACCATACTGATATAGACCATACTGATACTGATATAGACCATACTGATATAGACCATACTGATATAGACCATACTGATATATACTGATACAGACCATACTGATATATACTGATATAGACCATACTGATACAGACCATACTGATACAGACCATACTGATATAGACCATACTGATATAGACCATACTGATATAGACCATACTGATATAGACCATACTGATACAGACCATAATGATACAGACCATACTGATACAGAACATACTGATATATACTGATACAGACCATACTGATATAGACCATACTGATATAGACCATACTGATATAGACCATACTGATACAGACCATACTGATATAGACCATACTGATACAGACCATACTGATACAGAGCATACTGATATATACTGATACAGACCATACTGATATAGACCATACTGATATAGACCATACTGATATATACTGATATAGACCATACTGATATAGATCATACTGATACAGACCATACTGATATATACTGATATAGACCATACTGATACAGACCATACTGATATAGACCATACTGATATAGACCATACTGATACAGACCATACTGATATAGACCATACTGATACAGACCATACTGATACAGACCATACTGATATATACTGATATAGACCATACTGATATATACTGATATAGACCATACTGATATAGACCATACTGATATATACTGATATAGACCATACTGATATAGACCATACTGATACAGACCATACTGATATATACTGGTATAGACCATACTGATACAGACCATACTGATACAGACCATACTGATACAGACCATACTGATATAGACCATACTGATATACACCATACTGACACAGACCATACTGATACAGACCATATTGATACAGACCATACTGATACAGACCATACTGATACAGACCATACTGATATAGACCATACTGATATAGACCATACTGATACAGACCATACTGATACAGACCATACTGATATAGACCCTACTGATACAGACCATACTGATACAGACCATACTGATATAGACCATACTGATACAGACCATACTGATACAGACCATACTGATATATACTGATACAGACCATACTGATACAGACCATACTGATATATACTGATACACACCATACTGATATATACTGATACAGACCATACTGATATAGACCATACTGATATAGACCATACTGATACAGACCATACTGATATATACTGATACAGACCATACTGATATAGACCATACTGATACAGACCATACCTATACTGACCATACTGATATAGACCATACTGATATAGACCATACTGATACTGATATAGACCATACTGATACAGACCATACTGATACAGACCATACTGATATAGACCATACTGATATAGACCATACTGATATAGACCATACTGATATAGACCATACTGATACAGACCATACTGATACAGACCATACTGATATATACTGATACAGACCATACTGATACAGACCATACTGATATAGACCATACTGATATAGACCATACTGATATAGACCATACTGATACAGACCATACTGATACTGATATAGACCATACTGATACAGACCATACTGATACAGACCATACTGATATAGACCATACTGATATAGACCATACTGATATAGACCATACTGATATAGACCATACTGATATAGACCATACTGATACAGACCATACTGATACTGATATAGACCATACTGATACAGACCATACTGATACAGACCATACTGATACAGACCATACTGATATAGACCATACTGATATAGACCATACTGATACAGACCATACTGATACAGACCATACTGATATAGACCATACTGATACAGACCATACTGATACAGACCATACTGATACAGACCATACTGATACAGACCATACTGATATAGACCATACTGATATAGACCATACTGATACAGACCATACTGATACAGACCATACTGATATAGACCATACTGATATAGACCATACTGATACAGACCATACTGATATACACCATACTGATACACTGAGACCCATCTTCCTCTCATTTCCTCATCTATTTCCCCCCTCTTCTTCTTCCCCTCTTCCTGTTAACTTGTTGGCTCTCTCTCTTGTGGTTTTGCGTTGTTGCGTCCCGGCGAGTTTTCCCAGAAGGCTTTGTGCCGCAGCACAGATGGGAGTAGGAACATTCTGATATTTAATGGCATTTTCTCCTGCTCCTCCTCAAACGCTGGCATCTCATTAGAAACTCTCCACATGGTTGTGTCAGCGAAAAGAGAGAGAGACAGAGAGACAGAGAGACAGAGAGAGAGAGAGAGAGAGAGAGAGAGAGTGAGAGAGAGAGAGACGGAGAGCGATAGAGAGAGAAAGTGAGAGAGAGAGAGACAGAGAGAGACAGAGAGAGACAGAGAGTGAGAGTGAGAGAGAGAGAGAGAGAGAGAGAGAGAGAGAGAGAGAGAGAGAGAGAGTGAGAGAGAGTGTGAGAGAGAGTGTGAGAGACAGAGATAGAGAAAGGGTGTCAGTGAAAGATAGGACCTTACTCCTCCACCCTCCATCCTTCATTCTCCCCCTTCCTCTCTCCTCCTCCTCCTCCTCCGCCCTACATCCTTACCTCTCTCCTCCTCCTCCCTACATCCTTACCTCTCTCCTCCTCTCCTCCTCCTCCTCCTCCTCCTCCTCCCTACATCCTTACTTCTCTCCTCCTCCTCCTCCCTACATCCTTACCTCTCTCCTCCTCTCCTCCTCCTCCTCCTCCTCCCTACATCCTTACTTCTCTCCTCCTCCTCCTCCCTACATCCTTACCTCTCTCCTCCTCCTCCCTACATCCGTACCTCTCTCCTCCTCCTCCCTACATCCTTACCTCTCTCCTCCTCCTCCCTACATCCTTACCTCTCTCCTCCTCCTCCCTACATCCTTACCTCTCTCCTCTCTCCTCCCCTCCTCCTCCCTACATCCGTACCTCTCTCCTCCTCCTCCCTACATCCTTACCTCTCTCCTCCTCTCTCCATCCTCCCCTCCTCTACCCCTCCCCTCCCCTCCCTCTACCCCTCCCCCCTCTACTACCCCCCCTCCCTCTACCACTCCCCCCTCTACTACCCCCCCCCCCCCCCCCTCCCTCCCCCCTCCCTCCCTCCCTCCTCTCCATCTCACCATCCGTCCACTCCTTGTTTCTGGAGCTCTGAGATGCCGAAGGACAGCGCTCCCATGAAGTCGTTCCTGCTGGTCATGTCCCAGTCCCAGATCTCCACCGACAGACGACGGTCCTTATCAGAGTCCTTCAGGGGACTGTAGACCAGGGAGGAGAGGGGAGGGAGAAGGAAAGGGGAAGAGGGAGGGAGGGAGGGAGGGAGGGAGGGAGGGAGGGAGAGGGAGAGGGAGGGAGAAGGAAAGGGGAAGAGGGAGGGAGGGAGAAGGAAAGGGGAAGAGGGAGGGAGGGAGAAGGAGAGGGGGGAGGAGGAGAGGGAAGAGAGGGGAGGGAGGGACAAGGAGAGGGTGAGGGAGAAGGAGAGGGAGCGAGGGAGAAGGAGAGGGGGGGAAGAGAAGGAGAGGGGGAGGGAGGAGAGGGAGAAGGAGGGAGGGAGAAGGAGAGGGGGAGGGAGAAGGAGAGGGAGGGAGGGAGGGAGAAGGAGAGGGGGGGGGAGAGAAGGAGAGGGGGAGGGAGGAGAGGGAGAAGGAGGGGGGAGAAGGAGAGGGGGAGGGAGGAGAGGGAGAAGGAGGGGGGAGAAGGAGAGGGAGGGCGAAGGAAAGGGAAAAGGAGGGGGAGAAGGAGAGGGGGAGGGAGGAAGGGGGTAGAGAACACTCATTAAGTCATCCTCCATTAAGTCATCCTCTAGTCATTCTTTAACAAAGTGTAGAACTGTCTCTGTAAAGTTCAGAATCCTCTTTAACAAAGATAGTGTAAAGTTCAGAAGCCTTTTTAACAAAGATAGTGTAAAGTTCAGAAGCCTCTTTAACAAAGATAGTGTAAAGTTCAGAAGCCTCTTTAACAAAGATAGTGTAAAGTTCAGAAGCCTCTATAACAAAGATAGTGTAAAGTTCAGAAGCCCTTTTTAACAAAGATAGTGTAAAGTTCAGAAGCCTCTTTAACAAAGATAGTGTAAAGTTCAGAAGCCTCTTTAACAAAGATAGTGTAAAGTTCAGAAGCCCTCTTTAACAAAGATAGTGTAAAGTTCATAAGCCTTTTTAACAAAGATAGTGTAAAGTTCAGAAGCCTCTTTAACAAAGATAGTGTAAAGTTCAGAAGCCCTCTTTAACAAAGATAGTGTAAAGTTCATAAGCCTTTTTAACAAAGATACTGTAAATTTCAGAAGCCCACTTTAACAAAGATAGTGTAAAGTTCAGAAATCTCTTTAACAAAGATAGTGTAAAGTTCAGAAGCCTCTTTAACAAAGATAGTGTAAATTTCAGAAGGCCTTTTTAACAAAGATAGTGTAAATTTCAGAAGCCCTTTTTAACAAAGATAGTGTAAAGTTCAGAAGCCTCTTTAACAAAGATAGTGTAAAGCGTAGTGTCAACTGAACATACAATTTGAAAGTTTCATTCCAGGTAGGATTGAGGTTCCCCTTGATGGTCTTGGTCTTCTGCTTGGTGTCACTCTTGGGGTCGGGGATGAGTTTGAGCTTCACGTAGGGGTCAGACAGACCGTTTGGGTCCATAGGCACCAGGTTACAGGCTTCATGGACTGGAGAGGGGAGGAGAGGAGGGAGGAGAAGGGGAGAAAGACAAGGAGAAGGGAGAGAGGGAGGAAAGGAGGAGAGAGAGAGGATAAGGAGGGGGGAGAGGAGGGAGGGGGAGAGGGGAGGAGCAGGAGAGAGGAGGGAGGAGAAGGGAGAGAGGGAGGATAGGAGGAGGGAGAGAGAGATGATAGGGAGGAGGGAGAGGGAGGAGAGGGAGAGAGAGGGGAGAGGGAGGAGAGGGAGGAGAGGGAGTAAGGAGAGAGAGGAGAGGGAGGAAGGAGAGAGAGGAGAGAGACAATAGGTTAGGAGCCTCCTGGACTAGAGAGATTAGCTGAATCAGGTGTGTTAGGAGCAAAACCCTGCACACTGATGTCTGGTTGACCAGACCTGATGTAAGGAGGTCAGGGTTGACCAGACCTGATATAAGGAGGTCAGGGTTCACCAGACCTGATGTAAGGAGGTCAGGGTTCACCAGACCTGATGTAAGGAGGTCAGGGTTGACCAGACCTGATATAAGGAGGTCAGGGTTGACCAGACCTGATGTAAGGAGGTCAGGGTTGACCAGACCTGATATAAGGAGGTCAGGGTTCACCAGACATGATGTAAGGAGGTCAGGGTTCACCAGACCTGATGTAAGGAGGTCAGGGTTGACCAGACCTGATATAAGGAGGTCAGGGTTCACTAGACCTGATATAAGGAGGTCAGGGTTCACTAGACCTGATATAAGGAGGTCAGGGTTGACCAGACCTGATGTAAGGAGGTCAACCAGACCTGATATAAGGAGGTCAGGGTTCACCAGACCTGATGTAAGGAGGTCAGGGTTCACCAGACCTGATGTAAGGAGGTCAACCAGACCTGATATAAGGAGGTCAGGGTTCACCAGACCTGATGTAAGGAGGTCAGGGTTCACCAGACCTGATATAAGGAGGTCAGGGTTCACCAGACCTGATATAAGGAGGTCAGGGTTCACCAGACCTGATATAAGGAGGTCAGGGTTCACCAGACCTGATATAAGGAGATCAGGGTTCACCAGACCTGATATAAGGAGGTCAGGGTTCACCAGACCTGATATAAGGAGGTCAGGGTTCACCAGACCTGATATAAGGAGGTCAGGGTTCACCAGACCTGATATAAGGAGGTCAGGGTTCACCAGACAAGATATAAGGAGGTCAGGGTTCACCAGACCTGATATAAGGAGGTCAGGGTTCACCAGACCTGATATAAGGAGGTCAGGGTTCACCAGACCTGATATAAGGAGGTCAGGGTTCACCAGACCTGATATAAGGAGGTCAGGGTTCACCAGACCTGATATAAGGAGGTCAGGGTTGACCAGACCTGATATAAGGAGGTCAGGGTTCACCAGACCTGATATAAGGAGGTCAGGGTTCACCAGACCTGATATAAGGAGGTCAGGGTTGACCAGACCTGATATAAGGAGGTCAGGGTTCACCAGACCTGATATAAGGAGGTCAGGGTTCACCAGACCTGATATAAGGAGGTCAGGGTTCACCAGACCTGATGTAGGGAGGTCAGGGTTCACCAGACCTGATATAAAGAGGTCAACCAGACCTGATATAAGGAGGTCAGGGTTGACTAGACCTGATGTAAGGAGGTCAAGGTTCACCAGACCTGATGTAAGGAGGTCAGGGTTCACCAGACCTGATATAAGGAGGTCAGGGTTGACCAGACCTGATATAAGGAGGTCAGGGTTCACCAGACCTGATGTAAAGAGGTCAGGGTTCACCAGACCTGATATAAGGAGGCCAGGGTTCACCAGACCTGATGTAAGGAGGTCAACCAGACCTGATATAAGGAGGTCAGGGTTCGCCAGACCTGATATAAGGAGGTCAAGGTTCACCAGACCTGATATAAGGAGGTCAGGGTTCACCAGACCTGATATAAGGAGGTCAGGGTTGACCAGACCTGATATAAGGAGGTCAGGGTTCACTAGACCTGATCTAAGGAGGTCAGGGTTCACCAGACCTGATATAAGGAGGTCAACCAGACCTGATGTAAGGAGGTCAGGGTTGACCAGACCTGATATAAGGAGGTCAGGGTTCACCTGACCTGATATAAGGAGGTCAGGGTTGACTAGACCTGATATAAGGAGGTCAGGGTTGACCAGACCTGATATAAGGAGGTCAGGGTTCACCAGACCTGATATAAGGAGGTCAGGGTTGACCAGACCTGATATAAGGAGGTCAGGGTTCACCAGACCTGATATAAGGAGGTCAGGGTTCACCAGACCTGATATAAGGAGGTCAGGGTTCACCAGACCTGATATAAGGAGGTCAGGGTTCACCAGACCTGATATAAGGAGGTCAGGGTTCACCAGACCTGATATAAGGAGGTCAGGGTTCACCAGACCTGATATAAGGAGGTCAGGGTTCACCAGACAAGATATAAGGAGGTCAGGGTTCACCAGACCTGATATAAGGAGGTCAGGGTTCACCAGACCTGATATAAGGAGGTCAGGGTTCACCAGACCTGATATAAGGAGGTCAGGGTTCACCAGACCTGATATAAGGAGGTCAGGGTTGACCAGACCTCATATAAGGAGGTCAGGGTTCACCAGACCTGATATAAGGAGGTCAGGGTTCACCAGACCTGATATAAGGAGGTCAGGGTTGACCAGACCTGATATAAGGAGGTCAGGGTTCACCAGACCTGATATAAGGAGGTCAGGGTTCACCAGACCTGATATAAGGAGGTCAGGGTTGACCAGACCTGATATAAGGAGGTCAGGGTTCACCAGACCTGATATAAGGAGGTCAGGGTTCACCAGACCTGATATAAGGAGGTCAGGGTTCACCAGACCTGATGTAGGGAGGTCAGGGTTCACCAGACCTGATATAAAGAGGTCAACCAGACCTGATATAAGGAGGTCAGGGTTGACTAGACCTGATGTAAGGAGGTCAAGGTTCACCAGACCTGATGTAAGGAGGTCAGGGTTCACCAGACCTGATATAAGGAGGTCAGGGTTGACCAGACCTGATATAAGGAGGTCAGGGTTCACCAGACCTGATGTAAAGAGGTCAGGGTTCACCAGACCTGATATAAGGAGGCCAGGGTTCACCAGACCTGATGTAAGGAGGTCAACCAGACCTGATATAAGGAGGTTAGGGTTCGCCAGACCTGATATAAGGAGGTCAAGGTTCACCAGACCTGATATAAGGAGGTCAGGGTTCACCAGACCTGATATAAGGAGGTCAGGGTTGACCAGACCTGATATAAGGAGGTCAGGGTTCACTAGACCTGATCTAAGGAGGTCAGGGTTCACCAGACCTGATATAAGGAGGTCAACCAGACCTGATGTAAGGAGGTCAGGGTTGACCAGACCTGATATAAGGAGGTCAGGGTTCACCAGACCTGATATAAGGAGGTCAGGGTTGACTAGACCTGATATAAGGAGGTCAGGGTTGACCAGACCTGATATAAGGAGGTCAGGGTTCACCAGACCTGATATAAGGAGGTCAGGGTTGACCAGACCTGATATAAGGAGGTCAGGGTTCACCAGACCTGATATAAGGAGGTCAGGGTTCACCAGACCTGATATAAGGAGGTCAGGGTTCACCAGACCTGATATAAGGAGGTCAGGGTTCACCAGACCTGATATAAGGAGGTCAGGGTTGACCAGACCTGATATAAGGAGGTCAGGGTTCACCAGACCTGATATAAGGAGGTCAGGGTTCACCAGACCTGATATAAGGAGGGCAGGGTTGACCAGACCTGATATAAGGAGGTCAGGGTTCACCAGACCTGATATAAGGAGGTCAGGGTTCACCAGACCTGATATAAGGAGGTCAGGGTTCACCAGACCTGATGTAAGGAGGTCAGGGTTCACCAGACCTGATATAAGGAGGTCAAACCAGACCTGATATAAGGAGGTCAGGGTTGACTAGACCTGATGTAAGGAGGTCAGGGTTCACCAGACCTGATGTAAGGAGGTCAGGGTTCACCAGACCTGATATAAGGAGGTCAGGGTTGACCAGACCTGATATAAGGAGGTCAGGGTTCACCAGACCTGATGTAAAGAGGTCAGGGTTCACCAGACCTGATATAAGGAGGTCAGGGTTCACCAGACCTGATGTAAGGAGGTCAGGGTTCACCAGACCTGATATAAGGAGGTCAGGGTTCACCAGACCTGATATAAGGAGGTCAAGGTTCACCAGACCTGATATAAGGAGGTCAGGGTTCACCAGACCTGATATAAGGAGGTCAAGGTTCACCAGACCTGATATAAGGAGGTCAGGGTTGACTAGACCTGATATAAGGAGGTCAGGGTTCACCAGACCTGATATAAGGAGGTCAGGGTTGACCAGACCTGATATAAGGAGGTCAGGGTTCACCAGACCTGATATAAGGAGGTCAGGGTTCACCAGACCTGATATAAGGAGGTCAACCAGACCTGATGTAAGGAGGTCAGGGTTCACAAGACCTGATATAAGGAGGTCAGGGTTCACCAGACCTGATATAAGGAGGTCAGGGTTGACCAGACCTGATGTAAGGAGGTCAGGGTTCACCAGACCTGATGTAAGGAGGTCAGGGTTCACCAGACCTGATGTAAGGAGGTCAGGGTTCACCAGACCTGATATAAGGAGGTCAGGGTTCACCAGACCTGATGTAAGGAGGTCAGGGTTCACCAGACCTGATATAAGGAGGTCAGGGTTCACCAGACCTGATATAAGGAGGTCAGGGTTCACCAGACCTGATATAAGGAGGTCAGGGTTGACCAGACCTGATATAAGGAGGTCAGGGTTCACCAGACCTGATGTAAGGAGGTCAGGGTTCACCAGACCTGATGTTAGGAGGTCAGGGTTCACCAAACCTGATATAAGGAGGTCAGGGTTCACCAGACCTGATATAAAGTAAAAAATGTTGTCTTTAGTGTTATGAACGTTAAGAAACTTGAAGCTCTCGACCCGCTCCACTACAGCCCTGCTCTCGACCCGCTCCACTACAGCCCTGCTCTCGACTCGCTCCACTACAGCCCTGCTCTCGACCCGCTCCACTACAGCCCTGCTCTCGACCCGCTCCACTACAGCCCTGCTCTCGACTCGCTCCACTACAGCCCTGCTCTCGACTCGCTCCACTACAGCCCTGCTCTCGACTCGCTCCACTACAGCCCTGCTCTCGACTCGCTCCACTACAGCCCTGCTCTCGACTCGCTCCACTACAGCCCTGCTCTCGACCCGCTCCACTAC
Organism: Salvelinus fontinalis; assembly: GCF_029448725.1. Taxonomy (NCBI): domain Eukaryota; kingdom Metazoa; phylum Chordata; class Actinopteri; order Salmoniformes; family Salmonidae; genus Salvelinus; species Salvelinus fontinalis. Next base: position 22,996 of record NW_026601490.1, read on the forward strand.
AGCCCTGCTCTCGACTCGCTCCACTACAGCCCTGCTCTCGACTCGCTCCACTACAGCCCTGCTCTCGACTCGCTCCACTACAGCCCTGCTCTCGACTCGCTCCACTACAGCCCTGCTCTCGACTCGCTCCACTACAGCCCTGCTCTCGACTCGCTCCACTACAGCCCTGCTCTCGACTCGCTCCACTACAGCAATGCTCTCGACTCGCTCCACTACAGCCCTGCTCTCGACTCGCTCCACTACAGCAATGCTCTCGACTCGCTCCACTACAGCCCTGTCGACGTGGATGGAGGCGGGCTCTCCCCTCTTTCTCCTGTAGTCCACGATCAGCTCCTTGGTCCTAAAGACGTCGAGGGATAGGTTGTTGTCCTGGCATCACACGGCCAGGTCTCTGACCTCCTCCCTATTGGCTGTCTCATCGTTGTCAGGTCTCTGACCTCCTCCCTATAGGCTGTCTCATCGTTGTCAGGTCTCTGACCTCCTCCCTATAGGCTGTCTCATCGTTGTCAGGTCTCTGACCTCCTCCCCTATAGGCTGTCTCATCGTTGCCAGGTCTCTGACCTCCTCCCTATAGGCTGTCTCATCGTTGTCAGGTCTCTGACCTCCTCCCTATAGGCTGTCTCATCGTTGTCAGGTCTCTGACCTCCTCCCTATAGGCTGTCTCATCGTTGTCAGGTGTTGGAGACGTGCCTGGCCACGCAGTCGTGGGTGAACAGGGAGTACAGGAGGGGACTAAGCACGCACCCCTGAGGGGCCCCCATGTTGAGGATCAGCGTGGCAGATGTGTTGTTGCCTACCCTTACCACCTGGGGGTGGCCCGTCAGGAAGTCCATGATCCAGTTGCAGAGGGAGGTGTTTAGTCCCAGGATCCTTAGCTTAGTGACGAGCTTTGAGGGCACTATGGTGTTGAACGCTGAGCTGTAGTCAATGAATAGTATTCTCACATAGGTGTTCCTTTTGTCCAGGTGGGAAAAGGGCAGTGTGGAGTGTAGTAGAGATTGCATCATCTGTGGATCTGTTAGGGGGCGGTATGCGAATCGGAGTGGGTCCAGGGGTTTCTGGGATAATGTTTGGTGGTGATGTGTGTCACAGCTAGCCTTTCAAAACACTTCATGGTGACAGAAGTGAGGTGCTACGGGGACGGTAGACACGGGGCTGTAATCTTTTAGACAGGTTACCTTGTAGCTCTTGGGTACGGACGGACGGACGGACGGACGGACGGACGGACGGACGGACGGACGGACAGACAGACAGGTTACCTTGTAGCTCTTGGGTACGGACGGACGGACGGACGGACGGACGGACGGACGGACGGACGGACGGACGGACGGACGGACAGACAGACAGGTTACCTTGGAGCTCTTGGGTACAGGGGGACAATGGTGGTCAGCTTGACACATGTTGGGATGACAGACAGAGACACGGAATAGACTGAACATGTCTGTGAAGACACTTGGCACACACACACACACACACACACACACACACACACACACACACACACACACACACACACACACACACACACACACACACACACACACACACACACACACACACACACACACACACACAGACAGACAGAGACAGACACACGCACAGACAGACACACACAGACAGACACACACAGACAGACACACACAGACAGACACACAGACAGACACACAGACAGACACACACAGACAGACACACAGACAGACACACACAGACAGACAGACACACAGACACACACAGACAGACACACACAGACAGACACACAGACAGACACACAGACAGACACACACAGACAGACACACAGACAGACACACACAGACATACACACAGACAGACACACACAGACAGACAGACACACAGACAGACACACACAGACAGACACACAGACAGACACACACAGACAGACACACAGACAGACACACACAGACAGACACACACAGACAGACACACAGACAGACACACACAGACAGACACACAGACAGACACACACAGACAGACAGACACACACACAAGCACACAGAGGAAGAGAAAGCACTTATGTTAGCATTAGCGTAGGACTAGCAACTCTATGTTAATAATGAATGTTGATCATCTGTCTCTGTCTGTCTGTGTGTGTGTGTGTGTGTGTGTGTGTGTGTGTGTGTGTGTGTGTGTGTGTGTGCGTGCGTGTGTGTGTGTGTGTGTGTGTATGTATGTTAATAATGAATGTTGATCCCGTGTCAGTGTGTGTGTGTGTGTGTGTGTGTGTGTGTGTGTGTGTGTGTGTGTGTGTGTGTGTGTGTGTGTGTGTGTGTGTGTGTGTGTGTGTGTGTGTGTATGTTAATAATGAATGTTGATCCCGTGTCAGTGTGTGTGTGTGTGTGTGTGTGTGTGTCAGTGTGTGTGTGTGACAGTGTGTTTATAACGTGTCAGTACTGCAGACTGAGAGTACCACAGCAGAACTAAATGGACCACCCCCCCCCCCCCACACACACACACACACACACACACACACACACACACACACACACACACACACACACACACACACACACACACACACACACACACACACACACCCCCCACTGCATTATGGGACCAGATGTTACTGTGTTACTACAACGGACCATCTTTTACTAAATCAACATCCACATTAAAATGAGTCCCAAAACGTCCCCTTATTCCCTATAAGGGCAACTGGGGATGTATTCATTAGTTCACACCGTAGCTAAATGTTTATACAACATAAACAAGAGTTTGTTATTGGAAAAGTGCAGGTCACCCATCCCAGTTTGGGTCCAGTGGTTCTTCAGTTTTAGGTGTCAAGTGAATACGACCCGGGTTCTTTATCCAACAGAAAGAGATTTATACGACCGGATATTCTAACAGGCAGCATTACTACAGGTGTAGTATTTTCATTTGATCGCCCTGTTTGCAGGAGATCTGGAGGACATTTTAAACGTGTGGTGTGGTTATATTACAAATGCTTCTGAATTTTCCCCTGTATCAACCCCATACAAAAAAAATATATATTTTTTTAATTCACATAATAATTCCCATTTTCCTTTTGCTGCAGGAATATTTTCCTTGCTGTCGCAAACTGGCTCAAATAAAGCTCCTGCATCTGTACTTGTTCTACTATGTTAAAACAAGCTGATGATGGTACAACACTGCCCCCCTGTGGACAGAACACAGTCATTTCTAGATTCAAGTTTTAATGTTAATTGCACAAGTACAGTGAAATGACTTTTCTTTCAAACTCAAAACTCAACAAATAAATCAAAGTGATCCTGGGTGAAAATATAATGTCTGTTTGCAATATTAGGGCTGTTTTCCTTAAAGAAGTTAAATCCGCTTCGTGTTTTCATTTCTTGCCACGATACTAGCAAGTATTGCGATACTGGTATCGTCCCGGGCACTAAATATTAGAAAGGTGCACCATCGAGAGCATTCCGTACGGGCTGTATCATCGCCTGGTACGGAAACTGCTCCGCCCACAACCGTAAGGCTCTCCAGAGGGTAGTGAGGTCTGCCCAACGCATCACCGGGGGCAAACTACCTGCCCTCCAGGACACCTACACCACCCGATGTCACAGGAAGGTCATAAAGATCATCAAGGACATCAACCACCCGAGCCACTGCCTGTTCACCCCGCTATCATCCAGAAGGAGAGGTCAGTACAGGTGCATCAAAGCAGGGACCGAGAGACTGAAAAACAGCTTCTATCTCAAGGCCATCAGACTGTTAAATAGCCATCACTAGCATATCATTGGCCACTTTAATAAATGGAACACTAGTCACTTTAATAATGTTTACATATTTTGCATTACTCATCTCATATGTATATACTGTATTCTATTCTACTGTATCTTAGTCTATGTATTACTCATCTCATATCTATATACTGTATTCTATACTATTCTACTGTATCTTAGCCGCTCTGACATTGCTTGTCCAAATATTTATATATTCTTAATTCCATTACTTTACTTTAGATTTGTGTGTATATGTTGTGAAATTGTTAGATATTACTTGTTAGATATTACTGCACTGTCGGAGCTGGAAACACAAGCATTTCGCTAAACCCGCAATAACATCTGCTAAACACATGTATGTGACCAATAACAATGTGATTTAATTTACATCTTAGTCTGACCTGCAGTGTTATATTTCCACCACTAGATGGAGACACACTACACAGTCTGATTATCTGATCCTATAGCAGCACTCTGAGGTTAGGGCCCTGTTCAACACATCTATCTACCTTCCTTCCCTGCTCAACACATCTACCTTCCTTCCCTGCTCAACACATCTACCTTCCTTCCCTGTTCAACACATCTACCTTCCTTCCTTCCCTGCTCAACACATCTACCTTCCTTCCTTCCCTGTTCAACACATCTACCTTCCTTCCTTCCCTGTTCAACACATCTACCTTCCTTCCCTGCTCAACACATCTACCTTCCTTCCTTCCCTGCTCAACACATCTACCTTCCTTCCTTCCCTGTTCAACACATCTACCTTCCTTCCTTCCCTGTTCAACACATCTACCTTCCTTCCTTCCCTGTTCAACACATCTACCTTCCTTCCCTGCTCAACACATCTACCTTCCTTCCTTCCCTGTTCAACACATCTACCTTCCTTCCTTCCCTGTTCAACACATCTACCTTCCTTCCTTCCCTGTTCAACACATCTACCTTCCTTCCCTGCTCAACACATCTACCTTCCTTCCCTGTTCAACACATCTACCTTCCTTCCCTGCTCAACACATCTACCTTCCTTCCTTCCCTGTTCAACACATCTACCTTCCTTCCCTGTTCAACACATCTACCTTCCTTCCTTCCCTGTTCAACACATCTACCTTCCTTCCTTCCCTACTCAACACATCTACCTTCCTTCCTTCCCTGCTCAACACATCTACCTTCCTTCCTTCCCTGCTCAACACATCTACCTTCCTTCCTTCCCTGCTCAACACATCTACCTTCCTTCCTTCCCTGCTCAACACATCTACCTTCCTTCCTTCCCTGCTCAACACATCTACCTTCCTTCCTCCCTGTTCAACACATCTACCTTCCTTCCCTGTTCAACACATCTACCTTCCTTCCTTCCCTGCTCAACACATCTACCTTCCTTCCTTCCCTGCTCAACACATCTACCTTCCTTCCCTGTTCAACACATCTACCTTCCTTCCCTGCTCAACACATCTACCTTCCTTCCCTGCTCAACACATCTACCTTCCTTCCTTCCCTGCTCAACACATCTTCCTTCCTTCCCTGTTCAACACATCTACCTTCCTTCCTTCCCTACTCAACACATCTACCTTCCTTCCTTCCCTGCTCAACACATCTACCTTCCTTCCCTGTTCAACACATCTACCTTCCTTCCTTCCCTGTTCAACACATCTACCTTCCTTCCTTCCCTGCTCAACACATCTACCTTCCTTCCTTCCCTGTTCAACACATCTACCTTCCTTCCCTGTTCAACACATCTACCTTCCTTCCCTGTTCAACACATCTACCTTCCTTCCCTGTTCAACACATCTACCTTCCTTCCTTCCCTGTTCAACACATCTACCTTCCTTCCCTGTTCAACACATCTACCTTCCTTCCTTCCCTGCTCAACACATCTACCTTCCTTCCTTCCCTGTTCAACACATCTACCTTCCTTCCCTGTTCAACACATCTACCTTCCTTCCTTCCCTGCTCAACACATCTACCTTCCTTCCTTCCCTGCTCAACACATCTACCTTCCTTCCCTGCTCAACACATCTACCTTCCTTCCCTGTTCAACACATCTACCTTCCTTCCTTCCCTGCTCAACACATCTACCTTCCTTCCTTCCCTGTTCAACACATCTACCTTCCTTCCCTGCTCAACACATCTACCTTCCTTCCTTCCCTGCTCAACACATCTACCTTCCTTCCCTGCTCAACACATCTACCTTCCTTCCTTCCCTGCTCAACACATCTACCTTCCTTCCTTCCCTGTTCAACACATCTACCTTCCTTCCCTGTTCAACACATCTACCTTCCTTCCTTCCCTGTTCAACACATCTACCTTCCTTCCTTCCCTGCTCAACACATCTACCTTCCTTCCCTGTTCAACACATCTACCTTCCTTCCTTCCCTGTTCAACACATCTACCTTCCTTCCCTGTTCAACACATCTTCCTTCCTTCCCTGTTCAACACATCTACCTTCCTTCCTTCCCTGCTCAACACATCTACCTTCCTTCCCTGCTCAACACATCTACCTTCCTTCCCTGCTCAACACATCTACCTTCCTTCCTTCCCTGCTCAACACATCTACCTTCCTTCCCTGTTCAACACATCTACCTTCCTTCCCTGTTCAACACATCTTCCTTCCTTCCCTGTTCAACACATCTACCTTCCTTCCTTCCCTGCTCAACACATCTACCTTCCTTCCTTCCCTGCTCAACACATCTACCTTCCTTCCCTGCTCAACACATCTACCTTCCTTCCCTGTTCAACACATCTACCTTCCTTCCTTCCCTGTTCAACACATCTACCTTCCTTCCCTGTTCAACACATCTACCTTCCTTCCTTCCCTGTTCAACACATCTACCATCCTTCCTTCCCTGTTCAACACATCTACCTTCCTTCCTTCCCTGTTCAACACATCTACCTTCCTTCCTTCCCTGCTCAACACATCTACCTTCCTTCCTTCCCTGTTCAACACATCTACCTTCCTTCCTTCCCTGTTCAACACATCTACCTTCCTTCCTTCCCTGCTCAACACATCTACCTTCCTTCCTTCCCTGCTCAACACATCTACCTTCCTTCCTTCCCTGCTCAACACATCTACCTTCCTTCCTTCCCTGTTCAACACATCTACCTTCCTTCCTCCCTGTTCAACACATCTACCTTCCTTCCTTCCCTGTTCAACACATCTACCTTCCTTCCCTGTTCAACACATCTACCTTCCTTCCTTCCCTGTTCAACACATCTACCTTCCTTCCTTCCCTGCTCAACACATCTACCTTCCTTCCTTCCCTGCTCAACACATCTACCTTCCTTCCCTGCTCAACACATCTACCTTCCTTCCTTCCCTACTCAACACATCTACCTTCCTTCCCTGTTCAACACATCTTCCTTCCTTCCCTGTTCAACACATCTACCTTCCTTCCCTGTTCAACACATCTACCTTCCTTCCCTGTTCAACACATCTACCTTCCTTCCCTGTTCAACACATCTACCTTCCTTCCCTGCTCAACACATCTACCTTCCTTCCTTCCCTGCTCAACACATCTACCTTCCTTCCCTGCTCAACACATCTACCTTCCTTCCTTCCCTGCTCAACACATCTACCTTCCTTCCTTCCCTGTTCAACACATCTACCTTCCTTCCTTCCCTGTTCAACACATCTACCTTCCTTCCTTCCCTGCTCAACACATCTACCTTCCTTCCTTCCTGCTCAACACATCTACCTTCCTTCCCTGTTCAACACATCTACCTTCCTTCCTTCCCTGCTCAACACATCTACCTTCCTTCCCTGTTCAACACATCTACCTTCCTTCCTTCCCTGCTCAACACATCTACCTTCCTTCCCTGCTCAACACATCTACCTTCCTTCCCTGTTCAACACATCTACCTTCCTTCCTCCCTGCTCAACACATCTACCTTCCTTCCTTCCCTGTTCAACACATCTACCTTCCTTCCATCCCTGTTCAACACATCTACCTTCCTTCCTTCCCTGTTCAACACATCTACCTTCCTTCCTCCCTGCTCAACACATCTACCTTCCTTCCATCCCTGTTCAACACATCTACCTTCCTTCCTTCCCTGTTCAACACATCTACCTTCCTTCCCTGTTCAACACATCTACCTTCCTTCCTCCCTGCTCAACACATCTACCTTCCTTCCTTCCCTGTTCAACACATCTACCTTCCTTCCATCCCTGTTCAACACATCTACCTTCCTTCCTTCCCTGTTCAACACATCTTCCTTCCTTCCCTGTTCAACACATCTACCTTCCTTTCCTGTTCAACACATCTACCTTCCTTCCCTGTTCAACACATCTACCTTCCTTCCTTCCCTGTTCAACACATCTACCTTCCTTCCTTCCCTGTTCAACACATCTACCATCCTTCCCTGTTCAACACATCTACCTTCCTTCCTTCCCTGTTCAACACATCTACCTTCCTTCCCTGCTCAACACATCTACCTTCCTTCCTTCCCTGTTCAACACATCTACCTTCCTTCCTTCCCTGTTCAACACATCTACCTTCCTTCCCTGTTCAACACATCTACCTTCCTTCCTTCCCTGTTCAACACATCTACCTTCCTTCCCTGCTCAACACATCTACCTTCCTTCCTTCCCTGTTCAACACATCTACCTTCCTTCCTTCCCTGCTCAACACATCTACCTTCCTTCCTTCCCTGTTCAACACATCTACCTTCCTTCCTTCCCTGCTCAACACATCTACCTTCCTTCCTTCCCTGCTCAACACATCTACCTTCCTTCCTTCCCTGCTCAACACATCTACCTTCCTTCCCTGTTCAACACATCTACCTTCCTTCCTTCCCTGTTCAACACATCTACCTTCCTTCCTTCCCTGTTCAACACATCTACCTTCCTTCCTCCCTGTTCAACACATCTACCTTCCTTCCATCCCTGTTCAACACATCTACCTTCCTTCCTTCCCTGTTCAACACATCTACCTTCCTTCCCTGTTCAACACATCTACCTTCCTTCCTCCCTGTTCAACACATCTACCTTCCTTCCTCCCTGTTCAACACATCTACCTTCCTTCCTTCCCTGTTCAACACATCTACCTTCCTTCCCTGTTCAACACATCTACCTTCCTTCCTTCCCTGCTCAACACATCTACCTTCCTTCCTTCCCTGTTCAACACATCTACCTTCCTTCCTTCCCTGCTCAACACATCTACCTTCCTTCCTTCCCTGTTCAACACATCTACCTTCCTTCCTTCCCTGTTCAACACATCTACCTTCCTTCCTTCCCTGTTCAACACATCTACCTTCCTTCCTTCCCTGCTCAACACATCTACCTTCCTTCCTTCCCTGCTCAACACATCTACCTTCCTTCCTTCCCTGCTCAACACATCTACCTTCCTTCCTTCCCTGTTCAACACATCTACCTTCCTTCCCTGTTCAACACATCTACCTTCCTTCCTTCCCTGCTCAACACATCTACCTTCCTTCCTTCCCTGTTCAACACATCTACCTTCCTTCCCTGTTCAACACATCTACCTTCCTTCCTTCCCTGCTCAACACATCTACCTTCCTTCCTTCCCTGTTCAACACATCTACCTTCCTTCCTTCCCTACTCAACACATCTACCTTCCTTCCCTGCTCAACACATCTACCTTCCTTCCCTGTTCAACACATCTACCTTCCTTCCCTGTTCAACACATCTACCTTCCTTCCCTGTTCAACACATCTACCTTCCTTCCTTCCCTACTCAACACATCTACCTTCCTTCCCTGTTCAACACATCTACCTTCCTTCCCTGCTCAACACATCTACCTTCCTTCCCTGCTCAACACATCTACCTTCCTTCCTTCCCTGTTCAACACATCTACCTTCCTTCCCTGCTCAACACATCTACCTTCCTTCCCTGCTCAACACATCTACCTTCCTTCCTTCCCTACTCAACACATCTACCTTCCTTCCCTGTTCAACACATCTACCTTCCTTCCTTCCCTGCTCAACACATCTACCTTCCTTCCCTGTTCAACACATCTACCTTCCTTCCTCCCTGCTCAACACATCTACCTTCCTTCCTTCCCTGCTCAACACATCTACCTTCCTTCCTTCCCTGTTCAACACATCTACCTTCCTTCCTTCCCTGCTCAACACATCTACCTTCCTTCCCTGTTCAACACATCTACCTTCCTTCCTTCCCTGTTCAACACATCTACCTTCCTTCCCTGTTCAACACATCTACCTTCCTTCCTTCCCTGTTCAACACATCTACCTTCCTTCCTTCCCTGCTCAACACATCTACCTTCCCTCCCTGCTCAACACATCTACCTTCCTTCCTTCCCTGTTCAACACATCTACCTTCCTTCCTTCCCTGCTCAACACATCTACCTTCCTTCCCTGTTCAACACATCTACCTTCCTTCCCTGTTCAACACATCTACCTTCCTTCCTTCCCTGCTCAACACATCTACCTTCCTTCCCTGTTCAACACATCTACCTTCCTTCCTTCCCTGCTCAACACATCTACCTTCCTTCCTTCCCTGTTCAACACATCTACCTTCCTTCCTTCCCTGTTCAACACATCTACCTTCCTTCCTTCCCTACTCAACACATCTACCTTCCTTCCCTGTTCAACACATCTACCTTCCTTCCTTCCTGCTCAACACATCTACCTTCCTTCCTTCCCTGTTCAACACATCTACCTTCCTTCCTTCCTTGTTCAACACATCTACCTTCCTTCCTTCCCTACTCAACACATCTACCTTCCTTCCTTCCCTGTTCAACACATCTACCTTCCTTCCTTCCCTGTTCAACACATCTACCTTCCTTCCTTCCCTGTTCAACACATCTACCTTCCTTCCTTCCCTGTTCAACACATCTACCTTCCTTCCTTCCCTGTTCAACACATCTACCTTCCTTCCCTGTTCAACACATCTACCTTCCTTCCTGCTCAACACATCTGCCTTCCTTCCTTCCCTGTTCAACACATCTACCTTCCTTCCTTCCCTGCTCAACACATCTACCTTCCTTCCTTCCCTGCTCAACACATCTACCTTCCTTCCTTCCCTGCTCAACACATCTACCTTCCTTCCTTCCCTGCTCAACACATCTACCTTCCTTCCTTCCCTGTTCAACACATCTACCTTCCTTCCTTCCCTGTTCAACACATCTACCTTCCTTCCTTCCCTGTTCAACACATCTACCTTCCTTCCTTCCCTGTTCAACACATCTACCTTCCTTCCTTCCCTGTTCAACACATCTACCTTCCTTCCTTCCCTGTTCAACACATCTACCTTCCTTCCTTCCCTGTTCAACACATCTACCTTCCTTCCTTCCCTGTTCAACACATCTTCCTTCCTTCCCTGTTCAACACATCTACCTTCCTTCCTTCCCTGTTCAACACATCTACCTTCCTTCCTTCCCTGTTCAACACATCTACCTTCCTTCCCTGTTCAACACATCTACCTTCCTTCCCTGTTCAACACATCTACCTTCCTTCCCTGTTCAACACATCTACCTTCCTTCCCTGTTCAACACATCTACCTTCCTTCCTCCCTGTTCAACACATCTACCTTCCTTCCCTGTTCAACACATCTACCTTCCTTCCCTGCTCAACACATCTACCTTCCTTCCCTGTTCAACACATCTACCTTCCTTCCCTGCTCAACACATCTACCTTCCTTCCCTGTTCAACACATCTACCTTCCTTCCTTCCCTGCTCAACACATCTACCTTCCTTCCTTCCCTGCTCAACACATCTACCTTCCTTCCTTCCCTGTTCAACACATCTACCTTCCTTCCTTCCCTGCTCAACACATCTACCTTCCTTCCTTCCCTGCTCAACACATCTACCTTCCTTCCTTCCCTGTTCAACACATCTACCTTCCTTCCTTCCCTGCTCAACACATCTACCTTCCTTCCCTGTTCAACACATCTACCTTCCTTCCCTGTTCAACACATCTACCTTCCTTCCTTCCCTGCTCAACACATCTACCTTCCTTCCTTCCCTGTTCAACACATCTACCTTCCTTCCCTGCTCAACACATCTACCTTCCTTCCTTCCCTGTTCAACACATCTACCTTCCTTCCTTCCCTGCTCAACACATCTACCTTCCTTCCTTCCCTGTTCAACACATCTACCTTCCTTCCTTCCCTGCTCAACACATCTACCTTCCTTCCTTCCCTGCTCAACACATCTACCTTCCTTCCTTCCCTGCTCAACACATCTACCTTCCTTCCCTGTTCAACACATCTACCTTCCTTCCTTCCCTGTTCAACACATCTACCTTCCTTCCTTCCCTGTTCAACACATCTACCTTCCTTCCTCCCTGTTCAACACATCTACCTTCCTTCCATCCCTGTTCAACACATCTACCTTCCTTCCTTCCCTGTTCAACACATCTACCTTCCTTCCCTGTTCAACACATCTACCTTCCTTCCTCCCTGTTCAACACATCTACCTTCCTTCCTCCCTGTTCAACACATCTACCTTCCTTCCTTCCCTGTTCAACACATCTACCTTCCTTCCCTGTTCAACACATCTACCTTCCTTCCTTCCCTGCTCAACACATCTACCTTCCTTCCTTCCCTGTTCAACACATCTACCTTCCTTCCTTCCCTGCTCAACACATCTACCTTCCTTCCTTCCCTGTTCAACACATCTACCTTCCTTCCTTCCCTGTTCAACACATCTACCTTCCTTCCTTCCCTGTTCAACACATCTACCTTCCTTCCTTCCCTGCTCAACACATCTACCTTCCTTCCTTCCCTGCTCAACACATCTACCTTCCTTCCTTCCCTGCTCAACACATCTACCTTCCTTCCTTCCCTGTTCAACACATCTACCTTCCTTCCCTGTTCAACACATCTACCTTCCTTCCTTCCCTGCTCAACACATCTACCTTCCTTCCTTCCCTGTTCAACACATCTACCTTCCTTCCCTGTTCAACACATCTACCTTCCTTCCTTCCCTGCTCAACACATCTACCTTCCTTCCTTCCCTGTTCAACACATCTACCTTCCTTCCTTCCCTACTCAACACATCTACCTTCCTTCCCTGCTCAACACATCTACCTTCCTTCCCTGTTCAACACATCTACCTTCCTTCCCTGTTCAACACATCTACCTTCCTTCCCTGTTCAACACATCTACCTTCCTTCCCTGCTCAACACATCTACCTTCCTTCCCTGCTCAACACATCTACCTTCCTTCCTTCCCTGTTCAACACATCTACCTTCCTTCCCTGCTCAACACATCTACCTTCCTTCCCTGCTCAACACATCTACCTTCCTTCCTTCCCTACTCAACACATCTACCTTCCTTCCCTGTTCAACACATCTACCTTCCTTCCTTCCCTGCTCAACACATCTACCTTCCTTCCCTGTTCAACACATCTACCTTCCTTCCTCCCTGCTCAACACATCTACCTTCCTTCCTTCCCTGCTCAACACATCTACCTTCCTTCCTTCCCTGTTCAACACATCTACCTTCCTTCCTTCCCTGCTCAACACATCTACCTTCCTTCCCTGTTCAACACATCTACCTTCCTTCCTTCCCTGTTCAACACATCTACCTTCCTTCCCTGTTCAACACATCTACCTTCCTTCCTTCCCTGTTCAACACATCTACCTTCCTTCCTTCCCTGCTCAACACATCTACCTTCCCTCCCTGCTCAACACATCTACCTTCCTTCCTTCCCTGTTCAACACATCTACCTTCCTTCCTTCCCTGCTCAACACATCTACCTTCCTTCCCTGTTCAACACATCTACCTTCCTTCCCTGTTCAACACATCTACCTTCCTTCCTTCCCTGCTCAACACATCTACCTTCCTTCCCTGTTCAACACATCTACCTTCCTTCCTTCCCTGCTCAACACATCTACCTTCCTTCCTTCCCTGTTCAACACATCTACCTTCCTTCCTTCCCTGTTCAACACATCTACCTTCCTTCCTTCCCTACTCAACACATCTACCTTCCTTCCCTGTTCAACACATCTACCTTCCTTCCTTCCTGCTCAACACATCTACCTTCCTTCCTTCCCTGTTCAACACATCTACCTTCCTTCCTTCCCTGTTCAACACATCTACCTTCCTTCCTTCCCTACTCAACACATCTACCTTCCTTCCTTCCCTGTTCAACACATCTACCTTCCTTCCTTCCCTGTTCAACACATCTACCTTCCTTCCTTCCCTGTTCAACACATCTACCTTCCTTCCTTCCCTGTTCAACACATCTACCTTCCTTCCTTCCCTGTTCAACACATCTACCTTCCTTCCCTGTTCAACACATCTACCTTCCTTCCTGCTCAACACATCTGCCTTCCTTCCTTCCCTGTTCAACACATCTACCTTCCTTCCTTCCCTGCTCAACACATCTACCTTCCTTCCTTCCCTGCTCAACACATCTACCTTCCTTCCTTCCCTGCTCAACACATCTACCTTCCTTCCTTCCCTGCTCAACACATCTACCTTCCTTCCTTCCCTGTTCAACACATCTACCTTCCTTCCCTGTTCAACACATCTACCTTCCTTCCTTCCCTGTTCAACACATCTACCTTCCTTCCTTCCCTGTTCAACACATCTACCTTCCTTCCTTCCCTGTTCAACACATCTACCTTCCTTCCTTCCCTGTTCAACACATCTACCTTCCTTCCTTCCCTGTTCAACACATCTTCCTTCCTTCCCTGTTCAACACATCTACCTTCCTTCCTTCCCTGTTCAACACATCTACCTTCCTTCCTTCCCTGTTCAACACATCTACCTTCCTTCCCTGTTCAACACATCTACCTTCCTTCCCTGTTCAACACATCTACCTTCCTTCCCTGTTCAACACATCTACCTTCCTTCCCTGTTCAACACATCTACCTTCCTTCCTCCCTGTTCAACACATCTACCTTCCTTCCCTGTTCAACACATCTACCTTCCTTCCCTGCTCAACACATCTACCTTCCTTCCCTGTTCAACACATCTACCTTCCTTCCCTGCTCAACACATCTACCTTCCTTCCCTGTTCAACACATCTACCTTCCTTCCTTCCCTGCTCAACACATCTACCTTCCTTCCTTCCCTGCTCAACACATCTACCTTCCTTCCTTCCCTGTTCAACACATCTACCTTCCTTCCTTCCCTGCTCAACACATCTACCTTCCTTCCTTCCCTGTTCAACACATCTACCTTCCTTCCCTGTTCAACACATCTACCTTCCTTCCTTCCCTGCTCAACACATCTACCTTCCTTCCTTCCCTGTTCAACACATCTACCTTCCTTCCTTCCCTGTTCAACACATCTACCTTCCTTCCTTCCCTGCTCAACACATCTACCTTCCTTCCTTCCCTGTTCAACACATCTACCTTCCTTCCTTCCCTGTTCAACACATCTACCTTCCTTCCTTCCCTGTTCAACACATCTACCTTCCTTCCTTCCCTGTTCAACACATCTACCTTCCTTCCTTCCCTGTTCAACACATCTACCTTCCTTCCTTCCCTGCTCAACACATCTACCTTCCTTCCCTGTTCAACACATCTACCTTCCTTCCTTCCCTGCTCAACACATCTACCTTCCTTCCCTGTTCAACACATCTACCTTCCTTCCTTCCCTGCTCAACACATCTACCTTCCTTCCCTGTTCAACACATCTACCTTCCTTCCTCCCTGTTCAACACATCTACCTTCCTTCCTTCCCTGTTCAACACATCTACCTTCCTTCCCTGCTCAACACATCTACCTTCCTTCCCTGTTCAACACATCTACCTTCCTTCCCTGTTCAACACATCTACCTTCCTTCCTTCCCTGTTCAACACCTTTACCTTCCTTCCATCCCTAATAATGGGACATTATTAAGAGCTGTCAGATCAGTCATTGGCTGAATAGAAGAGAGGAAGGAAGTTATGATGATTTACAAGGTCTGGTCCAATAGAAACAAGGCCTTCATCTCCATGTGACCGTCTGGTCCAATAGAATATGTCCCTGTCTTTATCTACAATATCTGTCCCTGCCTTTATCTAGAATATCTGTCCTTGTCTTTATATGTCCCTGTCTTTATCTAGAATATCTGTCCCCGTCTTTATCTAGAATATCTGTCCCTGTCTTTATCTAGAATATCTGTCCTTGTCTTTATCTAGAATATCTGTACCCGTCTTTATCTAGAATATCTGTCCCTGTCTTTATCTAGAATATCTGTCCCTGTCTTTATCTAGAATATCTGTCCCTGTCTTTATCTAGAATATCTGTCCCTGTCTTTATCTAGAATATCTGTCCCCGTCTTTATCTAGAATATCTGTCCTTGTCTTTATCTAGAATATCTGTCCTTGTCTTTATCTAGAATAGCTGTCCTTGTCTTTATCTAGAATATCTGTCCTTGTCTTTATCTAGAATATCTGTCCCCGTCTTTATCTAGAATATCTGTCCCTTTCTTTATCTAGAATATCTCTCCTTGTCTTTATCTAGAATATCTGTCCCGTCTTTATCTAGAATATCTGTCCTTGTCTTTATCTAGAATATCTGTACCTGTCTTTATCTAGAATATCTGTCCCTGTCTTTATCTAGAATATCTGTCTCTGTCTTTATCTAGAATATCTGTCCCTGTCTTTATCTAGAATATCTGTCCCCGTCTTTATCTAGAATATCTGTCCTTGTCTTTGTCTAGAATATCTGTCCCCGTCTTTATCTAGATCATCTGTCCCCGTCTTTATCTAGAATATCTGTCCCCGTCTTTATCTAGAATATCTGTCCCTGTCTTTATCTAGAATATCTGTCCTTGTCTTTATCTAGAATATCTGTCCCTGTCTTTATCTAGAATATCTGTCCTTGTCTTTATCTAGAATATCTGTCCTTGTCTTTATCTAGAATATCTGTCCCCGTCGTTATCTAGAATATCTGTCCCTGTCTTTATCTAGAATATCTGTCCCCGTCTTTATCTAGAATATCTGTCCCTGTCTTTATCTAGAATATCTGTCCCTGTCTTTATCTAGAATATCTGTCCTTGTCTTTATCTAGAATAACTGTCCCTGTCTTTATCTAGAATATCTGTCCCGTCTTTATTTAGAATATCTGTCCTTGTCTTTATCTAGAATATCTGTCCCTGTCTTTATCTAGAATATCTGTCCCTGTCTTTATCTAGAATATCTGTCCCTGTCTTTATCTAGAATATCTGTCCCTGTCTTTATCTAGAATATCTGTCCCTGTCTTTATCTAGAATATCTGTCCCTGTCTTTATCTAGAATATCTGTCCCCGTCTTTATCTAGAATATCTGTCCCTGTCTTTATCTAGAATATCTGTCCTTGTCTTTTTCTAGAATATCTGTCCTTGTCTTTATCTAGAATATCTTTCCCCCTGTTTATCTAGAATATCTGTCCTTGTCTTTATCTAGAATATCTGTCCCTGTCTTTATCTAAAATATCTGTCCCTGTCTTTATCTAGAATATCTGTCCCTTTCTTTATCTAGAATATCTGTCCCTGTCTTTATCTAGAATATCTGTCCTTGTCTTTATCTAGAATATCTGTCCCTGTCTTTATCTAGAATATCTTTCCCTGTCTTTATCTAGAATATCTGTCCCTGTCTTTATCTAGAATATCTGTCCCTGTCTTTATCTAGAATATCTGTCCCTGTCTTTATCTAGAATAGCTGTCCCTGTCTTTATCTAGAATATCTGTCGCCGTCTTTATCTAGAATATCTGTCCCCGTCTTTATCTAGAATATCTGTCCCTGTCTTTATCTAGAATATCTGTCCTTGTCTTTTTCTAGAATATCTGTCCTTGTCTTTATCTAGAATATCTTTCCCCCTGTTTATCTAGAATATCTGTCCTTGTCTTTATCTAGAATATCTGTCCCTGTCTTTATCTAAAATATCTGTCCCTGTCTTTATCTAGAATATCTGTCCCTTTCTTTATCTAGAATATCTGTCCCTGTCTTTATCTAGAATATATGTCCTTGTCTTTATCTAGAATATCTGTCCCTTTCTTTATCTAGAATATCTGTCCCCGTCTTTATCTAGAATAGCTGTCCCTGTCTTTATCTAGAATATCTGTCCTTGTCTTTATCTAGAATATCTGTCCCTGTCTTTATCTAGAATATCTGTCCCTGTCTTTATCTAGAATATCTGTCCCTGTCTTTATCTAGAATATCTGTCCCTGTCTTTATCTAGAATATCTGTCCCCGTCTTTATCTAGAATATCTGTCCCCGTCTTTATCTAGAATATCTGTCCCTGTCTTTATCTACAATATCTGTCCCTGCCTTTATCTAGAATATCTGTCCTTGTCTTTATATGTCCCTCTCTTTATCTAGAATATCTGTCCCCGTCTTTATCTAGAATATCTGTCCCCGTCTTTATCTAGAATATCTGTCCTTGTCTTTATCTAGAATATCTGTACCCGTCTTTATCTAGAATATCTGTCCCTGTCTTTATCTAGAATATCTGTCCCTGTCTTTATCTAGAATATCTGTCCCTGTCTTTATCTAGATTATCTGTCCCGTCTTTATCTAGAATATCTGTCCCCGTCTTTATCTAGAATATCTGTCCTTGTCTTTATCTAGAATATCTGTCCTTGTCTTTATCTAGAATAGCTGTCCTTGTCTTTATCTAGAATATCTGTCCTTGTCTTTATCTACAATATCTGTCCCCGTCTTTATCTAGAATATCTGTCCCTTTCTTTATCTAGAATATCTCTCCTTGTCTTTATCTAGAATATCTGTCCCGTCTTTATCTAGAATATCTGTCCTTGTCTTTATCTAGAATATCTGTACCTGTCTTTATCTAGAATATCTGTCCCTGTCTTTATCTAGAATATCTGTCTCTGTCTTTATCTAGAATATCTGTCCCTGTCTTTATCTAGAATATCTGTCCCCGTCTTTATCTAGAATATCTGTCCTTGTCTTTGTCTAGAATATCTGTCCCCGTCTTTATCTAGAATATCTGTCCCCGTCTTTATCTACAATATCTGTCCCTGTCTTTATCTAGAATATCTGTCCTTGTCTTTATCTAGAATATCTGTCCCTGTCTTTATCTAGAATATCTGTCCTTGTCTTTATCTAGAATATCTGTCCTTGTCTTTATCTAGAATATCTGTCCCCGTTGTTATCTAGAATATCTGTCCTTGTCTTTATCTAGAATATCTGTCCCCGTCTTTATCTAGAATATCTGTCCCTGTCTTTATCTAGAATATCTGTCCCTGTCTTTATCTAGAATATCTGTCCTTGTCTTTATCTAGAATAACTGTCCCTGTCTTTATCTAGAATATCTGTCCCGTCTTTATCTAGAATATCTGTCCTTGTCTTTATCTAGAATATCTGTCCCTGTCTTTATCTAGAATATCTGTCCCTGTCTTTATCTAGAATATCTGTCCCTGTCTTTATCTAGAATATCTGTCCCTGTCTTTATCTAGAATATCTGTCCCTGTCTTTATCTAGAATATCTGTCCCTGTCTTTATCTAGAATATCTGTCCCCGTCTTTATCTAGAATATCTGTCCCCGTCTTTATCTAGAATATCTGTCCCTGTCTTTATCTAGAATATCTGTCCTTGTCTTTTTCTAGAATATCTGTCCCTGTCTTTATCTAGAATATCTGTCCCCGTTGTTATCTAGAATATCTGTCCTTGTCTTTATCTAGAATATCTGTCCCCGTCTTTATCTAGAATATCTGTCCCTGTCCTTATCTAGAATATCTGTCCCTGTCTTTATCTAGAATATCTGTCCCTTTCTTTATCTAGAATATCTGTCCCTGTCTTTATCTAGAATATCTGTCCTTGTCTTTATCTAGAATATATGTCCTTGTCTTTATCTAGAATATCTGTCCCTTTCTTTATCTAGAATATCTGTCCCCGTCTTTATCTAGAATAGCTGTCCCTGTCTTTAT
>NW_026601490.1:47500-48577 GCF_029448725.1 Salvelinus fontinalis
CTTTAGAACCTTGTTTCAGGCTTCTACTGTGAAGGATGAGGGAATGAGAGCTGTTTCAACCAGAGGTCTGGCAGAATGCCATGAGCTCACTCAGGCGTGCCCCCGTGAGAGGTAGCTGCGTTCCTTTTAGTTTCTGAAGACTAAGGAATTTTCCGGTTGAAACATTATTGAAGATGTATGTTAATAAAAACATCCTAAAGATTCTATACATCGTTTGACATGTTTCTACGAACTGTAATGGAATTGTTTGACTTTTCGTCTGACCTGCGCGTCATCACTTTGGATTTTTGAACTAAACGCGCGAACAAAAAGGAGGTATTTGGACATAAATTATGGACTTCATCGAACAAAACAAACATTTATTGTGGAACTGGGATTCCTGGGAGTGCATTCTGATGAAGATCATCAAAGGTAAGTGAATATTTATTTATTAAATATTTATAAGGCTATTTCTGACTTCTGTTGACTCCACAACATGGCGGATGTCTGTATGGTGGCTGTATGGCTTGTTTTTGTGTATCTGCCGTACTCAGATTATTGGATGGTTTGCTTTTTCGGTAAAGTTTTTTTTTTAAATCTGACACAGCGTTAAGGAGAAGTTTATCTAAAGTTCCATGAATAACACTTGTATATTTTATCAATGTTTATGATGAGTATTTCTGTAAATTGATGTGACTCTCTACAAAATTACCAGATGTTTTGGAGGCAAAACATTACTGAACGTAACGCGCCAATGTAAACTGAGATTTTTGGATATAAATATGAACTTCATCGAACAAAACATACATGTATTGTGTAACATAAAGTCCTATGAGTGTCATCTGATGAAGATCATCAAAGGTTAGTGATTCATTTAATCTCTATTTCTCTCTGACTCCTCTCTTTGGCTGGAAAAATGGCTGTGTTTTTCTGTGACTAGGTACTGATCTAACATAATCAGATGGTGTGCTTTCGTCATAAAGCCTTTTTGAAATCGGACACTGTGGTGGGATTAACAACAAGTTTATCTTTAAAATGGTGTAAAATACTTGTATGTTTGACGAATTTTAATTATGAGATTTCTGTTGTTTGAATTTG
>NW_026601491.1:0-48478 GCF_029448725.1 Salvelinus fontinalis
CTCAGGGACCCCCAGCCGGTCCAAACCCCTCCTCAGGGACCCCCAGCCGGTTCAAACCTCTCCTCGGGGACCCCCAGCCGGTTCAAACCTCTCCTCGGGGACCCCCAGCCGGTTCAAACCTCTCCTCGGGAACCCCCAGCCGGTTCAAACCTCTCCTCGGGGACCCCCAGCCGGTCCAAACCTCTCCTCGGGGACCCCCAGCCGGTCCAAACCTCTCCTCAGGGACCCCCAGCCGGTCCAAACCTCTCCTCAGGGACCCCCAGCCGGTTAATATATTTGATCTATTCCAGAACTAGCACACCTGATTCATCTTGTCAACTAATCATCAAGCCCTTGACTAGGTAAATCAGGTGAACTAGTTCTATGCTAAAACACAATAGTAAAACGTCTCGGGGTTCCTGGAGAAGAGATTTGAGAACCACAGTACCAGGGCTTGTTATCCAGTGGAGTGTCACGTTTAGACCGCTGCAGATAGAAATGTGCCATTGACATCAGCTCTAGCCAGTACATATTTCTGAGAGTTTGTGTAACGTTGTGCCCACCTGAACTAAGCCCCCTCCATGTGTTGTATATCCAGTCCCCCGGTCTCTTCCCAGCCGACCCACTTGTCTTGTTCCCCAACAGCAACAGCAGCTCCAGGCTCAACACCTGTCCCACGCTGCCCACGGTGGGCCACCCATCCAGATGCCCCCGCACCCCTCGGGCCTGCAGCCCCCCGGCATACCCCCCATCCCGGGCGTGGCAGGCTCCGGTCTGCTGGCGCTGGGCGCCCTGGGCAGCCAGGCCCACCTGCCCTCCGTCAAGGACGAGAAGAACAACCACGACCTGGAGCACAGAGGTGAGGCGCTTGAGGGTGTGGATAGTCAGGTGGTTCTGCTCAATGTGCAGTGTCACTTTGCATTGCGGCCATTTTGGATCCATACAATAGGCATTGTGGTTTCTGTACAGCACTTCGAGATATTAGCTGATGTACGAAGGGCTATATAAAATAAACTTGATTTGATATTGTGGCCATTTTGTCCCTGCTCAGTGGACATTTGTGGCTCTAAATTACAGCCATTTTGGTTCTGTGCTGATTTTGTTTGGGTATGAGTTGGGTGGCCTGATGTCCATGTACTCTCAGGCCACAGTGGCTGTAAACACTCATTAAATTAACTTGTCTGAATGTCAAAGCAAAGTATTTAAAAATGTATTTTTCTCGTGAATGCAGACCCGTTAAGTCACAATACATGTTGCCATTCGTACTAACGTTCTTTTCACTTTCTCCCTCTTGGCCTGTCATCCTTTCACTCCCCCCTGGCGATCCCTCTGGTAAAAGAACGAGAGTCGAGCACGGTAAGTTGTCCTTTATTCTTCTGAGGTCCCGCCCATCTCTACCGCCCCCTCTCTCACCCTCTCTCACCCACCTTGCCCTCCCTTGACATTGACTTTGAGCCAGTCTGTTTGGTGACTAAGGCACTTTGCATAGACTTTAAACACCACGCCTTGTTAGAAATGTAAAATTCCTGATCCCTGCAGTAGAACACACACGTTTTGTCTGGTATAAGCTATTCTGCAATCAAATAATGAATGGGGGGAGCCGAGTCTGCCTCATAGAGCTGGTGCTGCTTCCCCCTCTACACTATCTAATCCAGGTGGAAAATGACTCCAGTCACCAGGCGAGGATTAGCCCGCTCTATAATTTCATCACAATTAAAAGAGACTTTGACTCTCGTCTCTCCTAAGAGGATTTACTGTTGCCCATCTATCCACCCCTCCTCCCTCCTCTCTGCCTTTGACTCCTTCCATCTTTCTCTTTGTTTTCTAATACGCTCCTTTTCCTTTTGTCTGTTTGTTGTAATCATTCTCTCTCTCCTTCCTTTCTGTTCATACTCAATCGTTTGGTCTGTCTCTCTGTCTCTTTCTCTCTGTCTCTTTCTCTCTCTGCCTACTTCCAGTAAATATTTCTGAACACAGATAGTGAATAGTTTCCTCCTGCCTCCCTCCTTCCCCCGGGCTTCTTCTCTTGTTAAAGCCTCTGTTTATTAGACTGGATTAAATCTCTCTGATAGCCAGGGATAGCGATGCGGTGGCGGCTGCGACAACGCAGTGATTGGGTTCCCAATGACTGGGCAGCGTGAATGGGTGCAGTCATGTCTGAAGGGAACGAAACTGGGCCCCTGCGATTAGTAGTGCTAATGCTAACGTCACTCCCCTCCCTCATCTCCCTCAGTCGCTTCCTCCCTTCCTGTCCTGTTGTCTCAGGTCACCTGATAGGGGTGAGGTTATCCAGTCTGTTAATCATGCCTTAAAAGGCCACTGTGTATTAGACAGACACACACATTGTTTTACTATCCTTGTTGGGACCAAGCAATGTATTCCCATTCAAAATTATATTTACCCTAAATCTAACCCTAACCTTAACCGAACCCTAACCTTAAACCTAACCCGTAAGCCTAAAATAGCCTTTTCCCTTGTGGGGGCTGGTGAAATGTCCCCACTTGTCAGAATTGTCCCTGTTTTTACTATTCTTGTAAAGGTGTCCGCATGCTTCCCAGACGGAACAGTTTGGAAGAGTTTATGCATATAGTATGACAAAATGTTGGGGCTTTTCGGGCACATTTTTTTCTCGAGGCCAGTTGGGAGCCGACGTCTTCGCCCGTGATTGGTCAGCTGTAGGGATTCTTCAATAGTCTTTGTTGTTGTTCAATGAGAGACGACTCGTTTGCATGCACATTTCTTCATTGAGAAATATTGCATCAAACATAGTTCATGTAAAATTGCGTGACTAAGATCTCCTTGGCAGAAACGTCAAAATGTAATTACTTTTTTAATTCTGACTTTTGAGGAAGTGTATACTGGCTACGGCGTCTCAAAATGGACAAACTACTATTGCTGCTTTTTTCCCCTCATTTTTTCAAGCGCATGTCTTTAAGGGAGTATGCGAACACACTTGTTCGGTTCGCCTAGTCGACTTCAGCTGAACTGAAGCATGCTGACACAGGACTTCTGATACCCACAAGGATAGTAAAACCAAAAACGCACAGGAGGTAGCTAGCTAGTTACCCACCCCACCTCCCCTCTTTCAACCCCTCAGGCCAGTCCACCTCTATTTGTCTCTCTCCTTTTATCCTCTCCAAAAGAGAAGTTGCGCATTTTGGAGCCACAATGGCAACATTCATGTACATATTTAGAGCCGGGATGGGGGGAAAAGGAGGGGTAGAATGGAGGGTTTGACTTAGAATCACGAAGAGTCAGATTCCTTTGTGCAGCAGCCAGGACGAGGGCATGTTGCCTAGAAAGCCCTTCTGAATGGGGCACCCCAACGCTGCCCAACCACATCCTCCTCTCTCTCGTTCTGTCTGTCAACCACAAGGCCCCGTCTCTTTTTTTTCTCTTGCTCCTTTTATTTCTGTACTCTCGCTGTCGTTCGTTTCTTCTTTCTCAGTGGACATGGGTGAGGGGTTAAAATAGGTAGCTCTTGTCCTCTCTTTAGTCTCTCTCTCTCTCTGTCTCTGTGGGTAATGAAAGGCTGGATGAGTGTGTGGGCTTGGCATGGAGGGCCCAGTGTACCCAGTGCATCCTGGCAGTGCCAGCCTAACCCTTCCCCCCCAGCCTGCCCAGCATGGCCACAAGTGGGGAGCTCAACTCAGTGCCTCACTACTGGCCTCATTGGATGCCAGCTGCATCACTACTGGCCTCTCATTGGATGCCAGCTGCATCACTACTGGCCTCTCATTGGATGCCAGCTGCATCACTACTGGCCTCTCATTGGATGCCAGCTGCATCACTACTGGCCTCTCATTGGATGCCAGCTGCATCACTACTGGCATCTCATTGGATGCCAGCTGCATCACTACTGGCCTCTCATTGGATGCCAGCTGCATCACTACTGGCCTCTCATTGGATGCCAGCTGCATCACTACTGGCCTCTCATTGGATGCCAGCTGCCTCACTACTGGCCTCTCATTGGATGCCAGCTGCCTCACTACTGGCCTCTCATTGGATGCCAGCTGCCTCACTACTGGCCTCTCATTGGATGCCAGCTGCCTCACTACTGGCCTCTCATTGGATGCCAGCTGCCTCACTACTGGCCTCTCATTGGATGCCAGCTGCATCACTACTGGCCTCTCATTGGATGCCAGCTGCATCACTACTGGCCTCTCATTGGATGCCAGCTGCATCACTACTGGCCTCTCATTGGATGCCAGCTGCATCACTACTGGCCTCTCATTGGATGCCAGCTGCATCACTACTGGCCTCTCATTGGATGCCAGCTGCATCACTACTGGCCTCTCATTGGATGCCAGCTGCATCACTACTGGCCTCTCATTGGATGCCAGCTGCATCACTACTGGCCTCTCATTGGATGCCAGCTGCATCACTACTGGCCTCTCATTGGATGCCAGCTGCATCACTACTGGCCTCTCATTGGATGCCAGCTGCATCACTACTGGCCTCATTGGATGCCAGCTGCATCACTACTGGCCTCTCATTGGATGCCAGCTGCATCACTACTGGCCTCTCATTGGATGCCACCTGCCTTTTCCTCTTTCTTTCACTCCCTCTTTTTCGACAACTTTCCTGCTCTACTTTTCCTCGCCGTTTCCGTTTGCTCTTTGTCAACGTTCCTTCTGTGCTCTCACTCACTCACTCATTGAGTCTCCCCTGTCATTCAGTCCCTGTGGTTTAGGCAGTTTCCTGTCCCTTCCTCGCTACTTGTTTATGTACTGTATAACCACTGAGTGGTCCTGGCAAGGTGTCGACCTGTGTGAGGTCAGAACTCACCACTCCAGCCCTCTCTCCAGCAGTCATCCGTTCAAACCAGCAGCTCTGGAGAAAGAACCACTGTTCACCTGGTGTTTTCCTTTCTGATGGTGTGTGTGTTTGTTCAGGTGTGTGTGTGTGTGTGTGTTTTGGAGAGATAGCAGGAGGGAGACAGGAAAACAAGTTGTGCATTGTTTGCGTTGTGTGTCAGCAGCCTCAGTCAATGGAAGGCCTGGTAGAAGATGAGTCAGTTGGTAGAATGTGCAGTTTGTCTCCTGGGCTCACTCAGTCATGCTCACTCCCTGTCCCTCACTAATGCATCATGGTGCTTGTTGAGCTGATATCCTCTACTCTGAGGGGAGGTGTAGCTCTGTCAAGGGGTGTGTGTTTGAAGGACTTTGGTAAAGCCCCATCGGTGGCCTGGCAGCTCTCCCCTCTAAGATGGCTGTCTCTACAGCACAAAGACACACTTCAAGACCTAAACTAACAGAGCACTTTTCTCCTCGACGTTTTGTTACATGGGAAGACTCCTGTGTCTGACATGGTTCCTCGTCTGTCTGCGTGTTGTTCCAGAATAACTCGGTGTCTCCGTCGGACAGCCTGCGTGCAGCCAGCGACAAGCACCGCAGCTCCTCTGATTACAGCATGGACTCCAAGAAACGCAAGGTGGAGGAGAAGGACACTATGAGCAGATACGTGAGTGGGAGCGCGCGCACACACACATAATACACTCAGCGCCTTTAAACAGGAGAAGTACTGCTCACACACACACACAAATAATACACTCAGCACCTTTAAACAGGAGAAGTACTGCTCACACACACACACAAATAATACACTCAGCACCTTTAAACAGGAGAATTACTGCTCACACACACACACACACACATAATACACTCAGCACATTTAAACAGGAGAAGTACTGCTCTCACACACACACACACACACACACACACACACACACACACACACACACACACACACACACACACACACACACACACACACACACACACACACACACACAAGTACTGCTCACACACTCCGATATAAGTGTGGTCACTGTCTAACACTGTCTCTCAACAGGATAGCGATGGAGACAAAAGTGACGACCTGGTCGTGGATGTGTCCAATGAGGTAAGAGCAGCTGGTCGCTTGCATGTGTGTGTTTGAGTGGACACACGTATGAGTGTGTTGGTATGTTAGTGTGGTTGAGTTGCAGAGCCACATTCCACCTGGTCTCTCTGGTAGCTAGTGACTGAACACTGGTGTCTTTGTTGAGGAACCAGAGCTGACAGAGACCTTAACAGCTGTCACACCCTCACTAAGGTCACCGGGGAAACCTCCCCTAAAATAAAGAAGGAAATGGAACCGTGTGGTTGTGTATAACATCCACTTATGTGTATGTGTACCAAATAAAACCTTTATTTGTACAGAGACATGCTTATACAAAGAAATGCTTTTCAAAGAAACCTAGAGGGGATGGAACCCCCAGAGTGACGGAGACAGAGGAGAAACAAAGTCTGTCTGTGTACATGAGGCCTGGGTTTGTTTGACCTTCATCTACATGTTCCAGTGTGTTTCCACTCATTCTCTCTTCCTCTCCCTCATCATTTTTCTCTTGTTCTCTCTCTAGGACCCAGCCACTCCCAGGGCCAGCCCCGCCCATTCTCCTCCAGAAAACGGTCTGGACAAATCACGGGCCCTAAAGAAGGACGCCCCCAACAGCCCCGCCTCCGTGGCCTCCTCTGGCAGCACGCCCTCCTCCAAAGCCAAGGACCACGCCCACGTGAGTGTGTGTGTGAGAAACGGGAAAGGAGGGGCTAGGGGAAAACAATAGACAAGGGGTGAGTGTGAGGGGCTCATACATGGGAGGAAGTGTAGCTATTAAACTGCTGAATGAGGGTTGGAGAGGAGGCACACAGGAGACACACAGTGCTCTGCTCCTTTCAATATCCTTTATGGCAGGCAGAATAAATGTTCATTGCTTTCCCAGCCCCGGATCGTAAATAAACCGGGGCAAGGACAGGGAGATTGCTCTGTCCCACCCTCCATCTCTCTCTCTCTCCCATCCCTCCTTCTCTTACCAGGCCCCATGTCAATGTGCTTAATTACTGGTCTAGTCAGGGAGCAAACTACAGAGCTCTCCCTCCCTCACCAGCCCTATCTCCTTGGCTGTGATAATGTGCTTAACTAGTCAGGACTGATGTTTAGTTCTGGGGGTGTGGTGGAGGGGTGCAGATTAAAGGGAAATGAGGGCTAAAGAAGGACCACCATCTTGGATGTCAGGGCTCTGACAGGCCCATCTCTAATAGAGGTTTATGTGGCCCCACAGGGTTCTAACTGGCACTAGTAGACTGGATTATGTTCAGCTCACCACTCAAATTGTCACTGGATTTTGGGGGAAAGCGGTTCAGCTATTTTGGGATTTGGTCTTTTATTTTGGTATTTTATTTGTCCCTCTCTCTCCCTGTCTCTTGGTAGCTGCTTGTTAATTATTATTGATTTCAGTTTGTTTAGGAGGGGTTGCAAGTTTGTTTGGGGGGGTTGCCAGTTGATTTCAGTTTGTTTAATTTTGTTTGGGGGGGGTTGCCAATTGATTTCATTTTGTTTGGGGGGGTTGCCAGTTGATTTCATTTTGTTTGGGGGGGGTTGCCAGTTGATTTCTTTTTGTTTGGGGGGGGGGGGGGGGGGGGCAGTTGATTTCATTTTGTTTGGGGGGGGTTGCCAGTTGATTTCATTTTGTTTGGGGGGGGGGTTGCCAGTTGATTTCATTTTGTTTGGGGGGGGGGGGGTGCCAGTTGATTTAATTTTGTTTGGGGGGGTTGCCAGTTGATTTAAGTTTGTTTGGGGGGTTGCCAGTTGATTTCATTTTGTTTGGGGGGGGGGTTGCAAGTTGATTTCAGTTTGTTTGGGGGGGGGGGGGGTGCCAGTGATCTAGGTGGGTGGGCTGCCAGTGATCTAGGTGGGTGGGGTGCCAGTGATCTAGGTGGGTGGGGTGCCAGTGATCTAGGTGGGTGGGGTGCCAGTGATCTAGGTGGGTGGGGTGCCAGTGATCTAGGTGGGTGGGGTGCCAGTGATCTAGGTGGGTGGGGTGCCAGTGATCTAGGTGGGTGTGGTGCCAGTGATCTAGGTGGGTGGGGTGCCAGTGATCTAGGTGGGTGGGGTGCCAGTGATCTAGGTGGGTGGGCTGCCAGTGATCTAGGTGGGTGGGGTGCCAGTGATCTAGGTGGGTGGGCTGCCAGTGATCTAGGTGGGTGGGGTGCCAGTGATCTAGGTGGGTTGGGGTTCTATTGTTTTGTAATTGGCATCATTTAGAATTACAATGGAACACGCTGGAATTAAGCAACATGAATCACATCAAGTCTCTCTCTGTCAGAATGATAAGTCATCCACACCGGGCCTGAAGTCTAACACCCCCACACCTCGTAACGATGCCCCCACACCAGGCACCAGCACCACCCCTGGTCTACGGCCCATCATGGGCAAGCCCTCGGGCATGGAGGCACTGGGTGAGTCCTCCACACATACACACTCATACCCACATGTATACAAACACACTCGCCCGCTAACCACAAATAGATTAACAAGAAAATAACTTCCTTGTAGGTCTGCCCATTTGCCTATGACAGAATCAGTTGTTCTTACCATCTCGCTCTCCTCCCTCTCTCTAGCAGCTCCAGCCCTGCGTACCCCTTTGTCCATAGCTGGCTCCTATGCCACGCCCTTCGCCATGATGGGCCACCACGAGATGAACGGCTCCCTGACCAGCCCCGGGGTCTACGCCGGACTCCACATCTCCCCCCAGATGAGCGTGGCCGCTGCTGCGTACGGACGCTCGCCCATGGTACGCTCCCCTAAAACTCCACCTCATGAAGCCACATACTCACCTTCAGCCCCTCTTCCCTAAACGCAGGCTACAGTTACCAAAACAACACAGTCACACAGGCTACAGTTACCAATACAACACAGTCACACAGGCTACAGTTACCAAAACAACACAGTCACACAGGCTACAGTTACCATTACAACACAGTCACACAGGCTACAGTTACCATTACAACACAGTCACACAGGCTACAGTTACCAAAACAACACAGTCATTTTACATTTACATTTACATTTAAGTCATTTAGCAGTCATTTAGCAGACGCTCTTATCCAGAGCGACTTACAAGTACATACATTCATACTTTTTTGTACTGGCCCCCCGTGGGAATCGAACCCACAACCCTGGCGTTGCAAGCGCCATGCTCTACCAACTGAGCTACACGGGACAACACAGTCACACAGGCTACAGTTACCAAAACAACACAGTCACACAGGCTACAGTTACCATTACAACACAGTCACACAGGCTACAGTTACCAATACAACACAGTCACACAGGCTACAGTTACCATTACAACACAGTCACACAGGCTACAGTTACCAAAACAACACAGTCACACAGGCTACAGTTACCAATACAACATAGTCACACAGGCTACAGTTACCAATACAACACAGTCACACAGACTACAGTTACTATTACAACACAGACTACAGTTACTATTACAACACAGACTACAGTTACTATTACAACACAGACTACTGTTACTATTACAACACAGACTACTGTTACTATTACAACACAGACTACTGTTACTATTACAACACAGACTACTGTTACTATTACAACACAGACTACTGTTACTATTACAACACAGACTACTGTTACTATTACAACACAGACTACTGTTACTATTACAACACAGACTACTGTTACTATTACAACACAGACTACAGTTACTATTACAACACAGACTACAGTTACTATTACAACACAGACTACAGTTACTATTACAACACAGACTACTGTTACTATTACAACACAGACTACTGTTACTATTACAACACAGACTACTGTTACTATTACAACACAGACTACTGTTACTATTACAACACAGGAAGAGGAAAGAAAAGGTATTCACTCAAACACACACATGCAAACGTACATCATACTCACTTCTCACTATATATTACATGTCTCAGCAGCGCTACTGTTGAGTTAGCCAACACGGCTGTCGGCTAAAAGACTTATGGTAATATGACTAGCAGCCAATTTACAATGAATTTCCTATTTCAATAATTCACTTTTTCAATATTTCTTTAGAAATGCATAAAAAAATAATTTCTCTACTCTCTGTGTAAAGTGTTAGCTAACTCCAATGTTTCTATTGCCTAACTCCACTGCTTTGATGTCTGGTGCTACAAGGGAGGGGAAAAATAACAGCTCAGTCAAAACAGTTCTGTGTGTGTGGAAATCTCCCAGGCTCTCATTAGCATTAGTGGGATTTTACACCGTTACCACAAACCTGGGCAAAGGCTCTGCCTTTTAAAGGAATGTAGAATCCACAGTATGACATGATAGTAAGAATAGCCCTTATGTCCCCCACACTCATAACTGGTTCAGTACGGACCGCGGGGCTATACTAGTAATACTGAACTAGGTCAGGCTTCCACCCCTGGTGTCGTATAATTAAGCAAGAAGACCCAAGAGGGTGTGGTATGTGGCCAATATACCACGGCTAAGGGCTGTTGAACGATGCAACGTGGAGTGCCTGGATGCTGTCCTTAGCCGTGGTATATTGGCCATATACCTAGTATATAGCCTTATTGCTAGTATAAACTGGTTACCAATATAGTTGGAGCGGTAAAAATAAATGTTTTGTCATAATCGTGGTATACGGTCTGATATACCACGGCTGTCAGCCAGTCAGTGTTCAGGGCTCGAACCACCCAGTTTATAAACACACACAAGACCTGGAAAAATATCTAGAATTGCAGGAAATGAGCTTTAAAACAGCAACAAACATCTCTGCCCATTCCAAGATGTATAGAATTGCGAAAAATGTAACTTAAAACTGCAAACTATCTCTCTGCCAACAAGATGCAAAACTATCTCTCTGCCAACAAGATGCAAAACTATCTCTCTGCCGACAAGATGCAAAACTATCTCTCTGCCGACAAGATGCAAAACTATCTCTCTGCCGACAAGATGCAAAACTATCTCTCTGCCGACAAGATGCAAAACTATCTCTCTGCCGACAAGATGCAAAACTATCTCTCTGTCGACAAGATGCAAAACTATCTCTCTGTCGACAAGATGCAAAACTATCTCTCTGTCGACAAGATGCAAAACTATCTCTCTGTCGACAAGATGCAAAACTATCTCTCTGTCGACAAGATGCAAAACTATCTCTCTGTCGACAAGATGCAAAACTATCTCTCTGTCGACAAGATGCAAAACTATCTCTCTGCCGACAAGATGCAAAACTATCTCTCTGCCGACAAGATGCAAAACTATCTCTCTGCCGACAAGATGCAAAACTATCTCTCTGTCGACAAGATGCAAAACTATCTCTCTGTCGACAAGATGCAAAACTATCTCTCTGTCGACAAGATGCAAAACTATCTCTCTGTCGACAAGATGCAAAACTATCTCTCTGCCAACAAGATGGGTGTGACCAGTTCTGGGTAGCATTGGGTTGCGAGCTGGGGGTTTGCCACATAGGACATTTGTGTGATCGGACCTTCTCAAATAGTACTTGAGTACCCCTGCCTTATTTGACGCTACAGAAGCAGTGATGCTAAGTTTCCTATTTGAACATTTAGCTTAGCCTAGTTGGCTGCATGGATAGGCTTTCCACTGTTTGTTAGGCTATCGTGTTAACATGCTAACTGTCTGTCTGTGCTGTTTTCCCAGGCGGGGTTTGACCCTCACTCCCACATGAGACCAGGCCTGCAAGCCAGCCTCACGTCCATCTCTGGAGGAAAGCCGTAAGTCTCCCAACCCTTTGTTTCAACTGTTTATCACTAGAGCCTGAACATCACAGGTCAAGTCCAACATTTTGGTTCCAGGTTTCATTTTGGCTCAAAACAACTGCCCTTTCTCCCCACGGTAGTGCCTACTCCTTTCATGTGAGCGCCGACGGCCAGATGCAGCCGGTGCCCTTTCCCCCGGACGCTCTCATAGGCCCGGGCATCCCACGCCACGCCCGCCAGATCAACACGCTGAGCCACGGCGAGGTGGTGTGCGCCGTCACCATCAGCAACCCCACGCGCCACGTCTACACCGGCGGCAAGGGCTGCGTCAAGATCTGGGACATCAGCCAGCCGGGCAGCAAGAGCCCCGTGTCCCAACTGGACTGCCTGGTAAGGAGGCATTTCTGTTTTAGAAAGACTGGTATTGTATATCCAGAGGAACGTTTGGACACACCTACTCATTCAAGGGTTTTTCTTTTTTGGTTACTACATGATTCCAAATGTGTTATTTCATAGTGTTGATATCTTCACTGTTATTCTACAATGTAGAATATAGTACAAATAAAGAAAAACCCTGCAATGAGAAGGTGTGTCCAGACTTTTGACTGGTACTGTATGTTTCAACTGGATGAGCGTCACTGTGGATAAAGCCATCTGTTGAATGATCATATCGTTGTTATAATGGCGTAAGGCATAACAACAGACAACGTGGGACGAAGGCTGTAACTTAGGTTGGCTGGGCTGTATGCTAGCTAACAGGATAAGCTGAACAAGCCATGTATCTGAGATGATACTGTGACGGTTATCATTTGACATGGACTGAGATATCAAGCCTACTGATGGGCACCAGAGGATGCTCTTCATAGGGCTGATGTATGAACAGGGATTTTCTCTAAGTGCTTGAATTAGACCAGTTTCCTGTTCTGCTAAGCATTCAAAATGTAACGAGTACTTTTGGGTGTCAGGGAAAATGTATGGAGTAGAAAGTACGTTATTTTCATTAGAAATGTAGTGGAGTAAAACTTGTCAAAAGTAGTAAAGTACAGATACCCCCAAAAACAACTTAAGTAGTACTTCAAAGTATTTTTTACTTAAGTACTTTACACTGCTGCCTTCAGCCCTCTGAACCCCACATCCACCCTCTGAACCCCACATCCACCCTCTCCCTCCATCTGCTCTTGTGAATGTAATAATTCAAGGCACAGCGTCTTGTTCGTCGGCCTTGTGTGTGACGTTTTGGAAAAAGACCAAAAGTAATGATCTTCTGATCGTCCGGCCCCGGTTCATCAGTACCCACCACATTAGTCATTCTCCCATCCTCTCCATTCATCAGTTTGATACTGTCTCCTGGCCACTTTGGAGAGGGGGAAAGAGCAGAGGGAAGAGGGAGAGTGCTGGCTGTGTGACCAGGTCTTATATAGTCATCAGCAAGCTGTTTAATTCATCTGAGAGCCCCGGCCCTCTATTGATTTGTCATTCACCCCCCCCCCCCCCCGCCTCATGGCCAGAGTCCAGCTAACACTCTTCTGCCCTTGTTAAAGCTGACAATGAGTCTCGCTCCACCACAGCCGAGGGAAGCCACACTCAAACACACTCTGATGCTTTATCGTCATACCTGCTTCAACAGGCACTCACACATCTGAGCTGTCTTTGTTGCAGGTGCATTTTAACAGTTGAATAGGATGAGGAAAAATAAGAAACTCGCACACGGCTCACGCTGCGGCCACGGCTCTCGCTGGGGCCACGAGACGGCTCTCGCTAGGGCCACGGCTCTTTATTAAGCTTTATGTATCGACCTCAAGGCCTTTATCAGAGCTTTTGTGAGTTCACAACCAGCATCCCTATGGAGATACTGCTCCACCCACATCCGTTCAATTCATCCAATGGGGTTGGAGTCGCCATACTTGCTTTTGTTGCCACACCTGCTTTTAAATCAAATCACATTTTATTGGTCTCATACAATATTTAGCAGATGTTATTGCAGGTGTAGTGAAATGGTTGTGTTCCTCGCTTAAACAGTGTAGTAATATTTAACAATACATTTGTGTGTCTCACGATACCAGCTATTATCAGGATAACTGTCTGAAGCCCAAATCTTAAGTGTCTCCCTCTCTGTCTCCAGAACAGGGATAACTACATCCGCTCCTGTAAGCTCCTCCCTGATGGCCGCACCCTGATTGTGGGTGGTGAGGCCAGCACGCTGACCATCTGGGACCTGGCCTCTCCGACGCCACGTATCAAGGCGGAGCTCACCTCCTCGGCCCCCGCCTGCTACGCCCTGGCCATCTCCCCCGACGCCAAAGTGTGCTTCTCCTGCTGCAGTGATGGGAACATCGCCGTCTGGGACCTGCACAACCAGACCCTGGTCAGGTGAGTGATCTATCCGAAGAGAGCAGATGACTGGTGGGGGCTGGGAAGGATGTACTACTACCCATATGATTTTAGCAGGAATGGAGTAGCAGTAATGATTGGAGTGGGATTACATTGAAATGTCCAAAACGTGAGTGGAATCACTTGACTAAGTCCACGGTGTTTGTATTGGGTGTTGTAGGCAGTTCCAGGGCCACACGGACGGAGCCAGCTGTATTGACATCTCCCACGATGGGACCAAGCTGTGGACCGGAGGTCTGGACAACACCGTCCGCTCATGGGACCTGAGGGAGGGACGCCAGCTCCAGCAGCATGACTTCACCTCCCAGGTACGTACATGTGTTTACACACACACACACACACACACACACACACACACACACACACACACACACACACACACACACACACACACACACACACACACACACACACACACACACACACACACACACACACACACACACACACACACAGGGGATGCAACGGTACAGTGGGCCCACGGTTCGGTACGGTTTTGGTATCTTTATATTTAAGAAACAAAATGAACATCACCCTTTAAACAATTAACTATTTTATTTTGCCTATAGACAAATAAGACGTTCCATTCAGAAAAATGTCAACATGACTGACTGCCTGGTTTCTGTCTCTACTGTATGACATCAAGGGGAGAATAAAATGAAAAGTGCTTCTTAGCTTTGACAAGCTGTAGGTGCTTTGCCTTCTCTATTTTAAATAAACAGGGTACATACTTGTATAGGCAATATTACATGTAAAAATAACAAAATGCAACATCAAGTTGGTGTCCTATATGAGAGATCTATTCCTCTATGTTGAGGTTCTTCTGTAAAAAGTTAAGCATGTCAACATTCTCTGAAGCAAGACGAGAACGTCCCTGCGGTGGAGACAACTCCCACTTACAACAGAGGTTCCCGGGACACGGAGGCTCTGCGTGTTTTCAACATGGGGAGCTTTGACTGGTTTGTTTTCCACCACACACAAGGATCAGCAGCCACAGGAAGCTGCTGCCTTGTATGAGGGGACCACCTCCTCAATCATTTTGGAAAAGAGCCTGGTCTGCTGCTCTGAAAAGCTCCCCAAAAAACTCTGACACGGGAGTCTTCTTTTGAGGAGGGGATAATGAGGATGGATTTTCTTCCCCTGTGGATGGCCCTGCTTGCACTGCTTGAAACTATAAGAATAAACGTATTAAGTGTAAGTGACACATCTCATCAAAAAACATCAGCACATTTTAACGCACATGATAAAAACAATAAACTATCTCATAACTTTAAAAAAAATAGATCAGATACCAGATGTTTGTGCTTCACAGTTTCTTTGATGATCCCTGTTGCAGCAGGCTGGGATTTAAACCTCGGCTCAAGGGCTGTAACTCTGTGAAGGTAGATCTGGCTCTGTGTATCTTCTCTCCGAGTCCTGAGTGATGGCTGCCTTGGCCTCCCTGATGGTTGCACTGTCCTCAGGACCTGGTGCCACGGAGTTGAGAATCATTGATGAGGTGGGACTTGTTTCACTGCTCGTGAGAGTTGTCATTGTTTTCAGGGGTTTGAGTAGCCGAATGAGTTCTACTGCCCGTCAGCTTCAGTTCACTGTCCGTCAGCTTCAGTTCACTGTCCGTCAGCTTCAGTTCACTGTCCGTCAGCTTCAGCTCACTGTCCGTCAGCTTCAGCTCACTGTCCGTCAGCTTCAGCTCACTGTCCGTCAGCTTCAGTTCACTGTCCGTCAGCATGGCTGTCTTTGACCGACTTCCTCAGAGCCTTGTCCAATACAGCAGAGTAGATGGCCGGTTGCTGTTCCACATAACGTTCCAGCATGTTATATATGGTATTCCAACGGGTTCTTCTGACATCATGGATTGATTTGTGCTTTGGTATATTCAGCATCTCTTGCTTAACTGTCAACTTAATGGGCGGTATTGCTTTTGTGAGAGAGAAAAAACATCCCCACTTTTCTGACCTTCCCCAGGAGGCGGGACACTGCCTTGAGAGAGACTGCCCTCTTGGCTGTGAGGTTCAGGATGTGTGTAAAACATCCAATGTGGGGCTCAAACCCCATCAGCTTCACGGATGGCGTTCACTATGTTTTGTGCGTTATCTGTAGTGGCTGGGGTTGGGATATTTGGTCTCTCTAGCTTCCACTCAGTCACAGTATTCATTCATTCTAGGGCTAAGTGTGCGCTTGTATGACTCTCATACAGGGGCCGAGTTTGCAACACATAGATCTCCCAGACCAGTACATAGTGAACCGTCACAGTGAGGTAGCTTCCAGTACATAGTGAACCGTCACAGTGAGGTAGCTTCCAGTACATAGTGAACCGTCACAGTGAGGTAGCTTCCAGTACATAGTGAACCGTCGCAGTGAGGTAGCTTCCAGTACATAGTGAACCGTCACAGTGAGGTAGCTTCCAGTACATAGTGAACCGTCACAGTGAGGTAGCTTCCAGTACATAGTGAACCGTCACAGTGAGGTAGCTTCCAGTACATAGTGAACCGTCACAGTGAGGTAGCTTCCAGTACATAGTGAACCGTCACAGTGAGGTAGATTCCAGTACATAGTGAACCGTCACAGTGAGGTAGCTTCCAGTACATGGTGAACCGTCACAGTGAGGTAGCTTCCAGTACATGGTGAACCGTCACAGTGAGGTAGCTTCCAGTACATGGTGAACCGTCACAGTGAGGTAGCTTCCAGTACATGGTGAACCGTCACAGTGAGGTAGCTTCCAGTACATGGTGAACCGTCACAGTGAGGTAGCTTCCAGTACATAGTGAACCGTCACAGTGAGGTAGCTTCCAGTACATAGTGAACCGTCGCAGTGAGGTAGCTTCCAGTACATAGTGAACCGTCGCAGTGAGGTAGCTTCCAGTACATGGTGAACCGTCACAGTGAGGTAGATTCCAGTACATAGTGAACCGTCACAGTGAGGTAGATTCCAGTACATAGTGAACCGTCACAGTGAGGTAGCTTCCAGTACATAGTGAACCGTCACAGTCAGGTAGCTTCCAGTACATAGTGAACCGTCACAGTCAGGTAGCTTCCAGTACATAGTGAACCGTCACAGTGAGGTAGCTTCCAGTACATGGTGAATCGTCACAGTGAGGTAGCTTCCAGTACATAGTGAACCGTCACAATGAGGTAGCTTCCAGTACATAGTGAACCGTCACAGTGAGGTAGCTTCCAGTACATAGTGAACCTTCACAGTGAGGTAGCTTCCAGTACATAGTGAACCTTCACAGTGAGGTAGCTTCCAGTACATAGTGAACCGTCACAGTGAGGTAGCTTCCAATACATGGTGAACCGTCACAGTGAGGTAGCTTCCAGTACATGGTGAACCGTCACAGTCAGGTAGCTTCCAGTACATAGTTTTGGCTAACGAGTGGACTCTCCTTGCTCCAGCTCCACCTGCAAGGGATACGGCTGAGTGATGGCCACGTAAATGACACATTGTGTTAGAAGTGTTTCCACTCGAGTAGCCGACAGTGGAAAAGCAATGCTTGCAGACTGTACTTTGTTTGTTTACGGTCTTCTTACCCTCGTCATCGTATTGAACGCTGAATCCAGAATGTTCCCATATAGCGGATTTGAAAGACTGCGGTGCCTCAAATTTGCTTCTCTCTGTCTCGCTAGCGCTCGCCATTGTCACGTTGGAGCTGAGAGAATATTTGTTTTTAGTTTCCCCTCTTCACGGGGCCCCTTTTAGGGAGGTTTCCTACTGAGATGTCATTGCAAATCGTCCATTGGTTGTTTAAGGGGGAGGGGGTTGCTGTCACTGCGGTTGCCACATTTTGAGACATTGCTGTTGAGTAAAGTTTGTTGGCCATCAGGAGCCCCTTAACGGCCACTAGCTGCGTGTCTGGTTCTGCGGATCTGAATGTACAATGTGCGTGTAGTCTGCAGCGCAATAAGCACGTTTGTTATAGGAAAATGACAGGCGTATCGTAATTCCGTGGTTCACGTGTGCGTATTGAACCGAACGGTTCGACAACATACAGTGTACCGTTGCATCCCACACACACACACACACACACACACACACTATTTTGCCCTGGTTCACCCCCACCTCCCGTCTCCTCCCAGATCTTCTCTCTAGGCTACTGCCCCACAGGGGAGTGGCTGGCAGTGGGCATGGAGAGCAGCAACGTGGAGGTTCTCCATCACACCAAGCCTGACAAGTACCAGCTTCACCTGCATGAGAGCTGCGTCCTCTCGCTTAAGTTCGCCTACTGTGGTAAGAAACATGTCCAGGGTGCATGAAGTCATTTATAACCCCTATTTATGTAGTTCAAGTGTAGAAACCTTTTTTCTCAAGGAAACGAACCATGTTGTTTAGTTGGTACTTCTCCTGTACCAACAAGTAACACCAACTGCCCCACATCAGTTGTATTGTGTTAGTTACTAAATCTTAAACCATGTGGACTTGCATTTTTGTGCTTGGAGAGTCTTGTGCAGGCCTGTCCTGCTTGGTGAGGGCAACCTGGACTCTGAGCTCATGTATCATGTCCTGTGTTTGAAGGTAAATGGTTTGTGAGCACGGGGAAGGACAACCTCTTGAATGCCTGGAGGACTCCGTACGGTGCCAGCATATTCCAGGTACGCCAATCAATAACACACACATCAATATACACACTCTCAAACATGCATCGATGCTCACAATCCTGTGACATGACCAACAGCATGGAAACCCCAGCTACCACTGTCAGTTGTAATCTGTAAATCATAAGCAAACAGTTTTGTTCAGAGGATTGTCTTTCAGACCAACCAAGAGAGATGGTCACTTTGGACAAGGTTAGTTCAGGCAAACACATTACATGCTCTGAATAGGATCGCTAACATGTTTTTTTGACCCTTTCCATCAACAGTCAAAGGAGTCCTCTTCCGTCCTGAGCTGCGACATCTCTGCAGACGACAAGTACATTGTGACGGGCTCCGGAGACAAGAAGGCCACAGTGTACGAGGTGATCTACTAGAAACACCAGTTTGACCCCTCCTACTGGCCTGACAAGGGGAGCTGCTAGCCCCTCCTCCTCCTCTTACTTCACTCACCACACCCCCTAACCTCAAAGACCACCAGGGATTGGACTACAGACAATGTCGGCCGATACCGCTCCCGGATTGGTGCTCAGAAGGCACCATGAACTGCGATTGGCAGTTGGCCTGGCTGTGATTGGCTATCGCTGCAGACTGTAAGCCTATGGGCACTGAAGATGTAAATTGTCTTGCTGTTTTGAATTGGTTCCTGGGCCTGTTTTTAACGTGATGAATGTTTCTGTCATGTGACTGGACGAAGCGGCGCTTTGTCTTTACAACAGTTGCTCCCTGGACGTCTTGTGAAAATTGTACATAATGGAGTAAAAGACATTTTATATATATATATTATAAATATATATATCTATTTTCATGTCCTGGTGTACTTGTGACGTTTTTGCTTTCGGCCTCTCCCTTCTGCTTGATATTCAAGGGAGAACAGAAAGTAGAATAAGCCTTCTTTTTTTTTTAAGGATTTATTTTTTGTTTTTGGGGTTGTTGAAGCGTGTTCTCCAGGCGGACCTTTTTCCAAATCAAATGGAAATGTCTCTCCAAAAACGAAATGGTCAACCAGAACACTTTTTGAAGATTCAAATGTGAGTTTTGGGATGGTGCCCTTTTTTTTGGAGCTACGAAAATGTCTGGGAAGTGGAGCCTGCCGGCTCAGGCAGAGCCACGGAAGTCCGTGGAATACCACAGGACCCCCGCTTGGACCGGCCTATCAGAGGAGACTGGGGGGATCGGCGAGAGGAGGAGAACAATGTAAATTAAAACGATATTAAAGAAACTAACTGTACTACTTTCTCTGTGCCCTTTTTGACCCGTCTCTTTTACGTCTTGGATAATTTTTTGGGTGGTCTGGTTGATGTTTAACGATGGACTTCAATTCTACTGGATTATTACTAATACGGGGTGACAGACCGGGCTTTGGCTAGCCTGACACAATCTGAACATTGAGTCTGGACCTAAATCTTGCCGATGTAGAACAACCCACAGGGTCATCTAGACAGGGGGGTTAAGGAGAACATGCTTCTATGGAATCCATTGAT
This sequence comes from Salvelinus fontinalis, assembly GCF_029448725.1. Lineage (NCBI taxonomy): Eukaryota > Metazoa > Chordata > Actinopteri > Salmoniformes > Salmonidae > Salvelinus > Salvelinus fontinalis. The sequence continues at coordinate 20,015 of NW_026601491.1, forward strand.
TTGATCCTCTATCATTTATCAGTACATCATCTTGGACTAACCGGACTTGGATGGAAGTCAACCAAACTATTGGATTCCACTCAAACGATATACAGTGCCTGTTAAGTGCTAGGGTTGGCTATTAAGATCTTTCAAAATGTAAAACAGAAGTTAGCATTGTGACCAGCATCTACATAATGTTCAGTACCGAGGAGGAGGAAGTTGTCCCTAGACACTGATCTGTTTTGTCCCCAGATGGTGCTGAGGGTAAGATGCTCTGTGTCTAAGGGGAGTTTCTTCTTTTACCGTTCAGCTGTTGGGGTGAACACACAAATTCTTCACTGCACCCTAATACCTGCCTGTCCTTCAGTCATAACGAGGGGTGAAATGTGAACGTCTCCAATTCACAACCAAAGTATGTAGCAAAACTGTGTCAGCACTGAACATAATGTACAGTTGATGATAATTCAATAAACTGTGTTTGTTTTGTAGAAAGACTTCCCAGTTCATTTCAATGCAACACATTGTTGAGGAAGCGCACAGTCGTTGTATGGAAGAGCGTTTGAGTACTTCTACGAGAGCCGTGGGTGTCTGTGTCTGCCCCGACATTAACTTCCTCTTAAAAGGTTTGAAAGTAGAGTGTAGTGTCTAAACCACTGGAGTCTGCCACTTCTACCCCACACTTGATGTGATACTTAAACACTTTAACTGTTTCATAATGAATACCTAACCTCAAACATATGCCTCGTAATTCCTTCTAGTTAACTGGATGCTGTATATGAAGTGTGTGTGTGTGTGTGTGTGTGTGTGTGTGTGTGTGTGTGTGTGTGGATGTGTGTGTGTGTGTGTGTGTGTGTGTGTGTGTGTGTGTGTGTGTGTGTGTGTGTGTGTGTGTGTGTGTGTGTGTGTGTGCGTGTGTGTGTGTGTGTGTGTTGAATAGCAGTGGAGTCAGTAGGCTGCTGTCCAGGCGTGGTGTTGTGGTGTCAGGCTGTTCTAAAGACTAATGCTGTATATGAGGTGTGTGTTGAATAGCAGTGGAGTCAGTAGGCTGCTGTCCAGGTGTGGTGTTGTGGTCGCAGGCTGTTCTAAAGACTAATGCTGTATATGAGGTGTGTGTGTGTGTGTGTTGAATAGCAGTGGAGTCAGTAGACTGCTGTCCAGGAGTGGTGTTGTGGTCGCAGGCTGTTCTAAAGACTAATGCTGTATATGAGGTGTGTGTTGAATAGCAGTGGAGTCAGTAGACTGCTGTCCAGGTGTGGTGTTGTGGTCGCAGGCTGTTCTAAAGACTAATGCTGTATATGAGGTGTGTGTGTGTGTGTGTTGAATAGCAGTGGAGTCAGTAGACTGCTGTCCAGGAGTGGTGTTGTGGTCGCAGGCTGTTCTAAAGACTAATGCTGTATATGAGGTGTGTGTTGAATAGCAGTGGAGTCAGTAGACTGCTGTCCAGGTGTGGTGTTGTGGTCGCAGGCTGTTCATAAGACTAATGCTGTATATGAGGTGTGTGTGTGTTGAATAGCAGTGGAGTCAGTAGGCTGCTGTCCAGGCGTGGTGTTGTGGTCGCAGGCTGTTCTAAAGACTAATGCTGTATATGAGGTGTGTGTGTGTTGAATAGCAGTGGAGTCAGTAGACTGCTGTCCAGGTGTGATGTTGTGGTCTCAGGCTGTTCATAAGACTAATGCTGTATATGAGGTGTGTGTTGAATAGCAGTGGAGTCAGTAGACTGCTGTCCAGGCGTGGTGTTGTGGTCGCAGGCTGTTCTAAAGACTAATGCTGTATATGAGGTGTGTGTGTGTTGAATAGCAGTGGAGTCAGTAGACTGCTGTCCAGGTGTGGTGTTGTGGTCGCAGGCTGTTCTAAAGACTAATGCTGGGAGAGGAGACACATTGCTGAGGATCTGGGTGTGTTGCCAAACCACCCGTGTGACTTAGTGTCACACACTGCTGCCTCAGCGCCTCGCTGAAACCACAGGCACGACACACACACACACACTCAGTCACAGTAGCTGCCACAGACTTACTAGTGTGTCAAGCCAACGTTTTCAGTTCATTGTCTGTTGAGACCCTCCAGTTGTTAATGGTTTCCTCCTAATGTCTTGAAAGAGAGCGAAGACGAGACTACAGGACTATCCACACCTGATCAGCTGCAGTGGCGTATGGATACGTTATGTTCTTAAATCATGTAGTTATTGGGTCCTAAAGCCTCTCTCTCCTGTCCTGGATAGGAAACAACATGTAGTTATTGGGTCCTAAAGCCTCTCTCTCCTGTTCTGGATAGGAAACAACATGTAGTTATTGGATCCTAAAGCCTCTCTCTCTCTCTCCTGTCCTGGATAGGAAACAACATGTAGTTATTGGGTCCTAAAGCCTCTCTCTCTCTCCTGTCCTGGATAGGAAACAACATGTAGTTATTGGATCCTAAAGCCTCTCTCTCTCTCTCCTGTCCTGGATAGGAAACAACATGTAGTTATTGGGTCCTAAAGCCCCTCTCTCTCTCTCTCTCCTGTCCTGGATAGGAAACAACATGTAGTTATTGGATCCTAAAGCCTCTCTCTCTCTCTCCTGTCCTGGATAGGAAACAACATGTAGTTATTGGGTCCTAAAGCCCCTCTCTCTCTCTCTCTCCTGTCCTGGATAGGAAACAACATGTAGTTATTGGATCCTAAAGCCTCTCTCTCTCTCCTGTCCTGGATAGGAAACAACATGTAGTTATTGGGTCCTAAAGCCTCTCTCTCCTGTCCTGGATAGGAAACAACATGTAGTTATTGGGTCCTAAAGCCTCTCTCTCTCTCCTGTCCTGGATAGGAAACAACATGTAGTTATTGGATTCTAAAGCCTCTCTCTCTCTCTCTCTCCTGTCCTGGATAGGAAACAACATGTAGTTATTGGGTCCTAAAGCCTCTCTCTCTGTCCTGGATAGGAAACAACATGTAGTTATTGGGTCCTAAAGCCCCTCTCTCTCTCTCTCTCCTGTCCTGGATAGGAAACAACATGTAGTTATTGGATCCTAAAGCCTCTCTCTCTCTCCTGTCCTGGATAGGAAACAACATGTAGTTATTGGGTCCTAAAGCCTCTCTCTCCTGTCCTGGATAGGAAACAACATGTAGTTATTGGATCCTAAAGCCTCTCTCTCTCCTGTCCTGGATAGGAAACAACATGTAGTTATTGGATCCTAAAGCCTCTCTCTCTCTCTCCTGTCCTGGATAGGAAACAACATGTAGTTATTGGATTCTAAAGCCTCTCTCTCCTGTCCTGGATAGGAAACAACATGTAGTTATTGGATCCTAAAGCCTCTCTCTCTCTCTCCTGTCCTGGATAGGAAACAACATGTAGTTATTGGATCCTAAAGCCTCTCTCTCTCTCTCCTGTCCTGGATAGGAAACAACATGTAGTTATTGGGTCCTAAAGCCTCTCTCTCTCTCTCTGTCCTGGATAGGAAACAACATGTAGTTATTGGGTCCTAAAGCCCCTCTCTCTCTCTCTCTCCTGTCCTGGATAGGAAACAACATGTAGTTATTGGATCCTAAAGCCTCTCCCTCTCTCTCTGTCCTGGATAGGAAACAACATGTAGTTATTGGATCTTAAAGCCCCTCTCTCTCTCTCTCTCTGTCCTGGATAGGAAACAACATGTAGTTATTGGATCCTAAAGCCTCTCTCTCTCTCCTGTCCTGGATAGGAAACAACATGTAGTTATTGGATCCTAAAGCCTCTCTCTCCTGTCCTGGATAGGAAACAACATGTAGTTATTGGATCCTAAAGCCTCTCTCTCTCTCTCCTGTCCTGGATAGGAAACAACATGTAGTTATTGGATCCTAAAGCCTCTCTCTCTCTCTCCTGTCCTGGATAGGAAACAACATGTAGTTATTGGGTCCTAAAGCCCCTCTCTCTCTCTCTCTCCTGTCCTGGATAGGAAACAACATGTAGTTATTGGGTCCTAAAGCCTCTCTCTCCTGTCCTGGATAGGAAACAACATGTAGTTATTGGGTCCTAAAGCCTCTCTCTCCTGTCCTGGATAGGAAACAACATGTAGTTATTGGATCCTAAAGCCTCTCTCTCTCTCCTGTCCTGGATAGGAAACAACATGTAGTTATTGGATCCTAAAGCCTCTCTCTCTCTCTCCTGTCCTGGATAGGAAACAACATGTAGTTATTGGGTCCTAAAGCCTCTCTCTCCTGTCCTGTCCTGGATAGGAAACAACATGTAGTTATTGGGTCCTAAAGCCTCTCTCTCTCTCTCTCCTGTCCTGGATAGGAAACCACATGTAGTTATTGGGTCCTAAAGCCTCTCTCTCTCTCTCCTGTCCTGGATAGGAAACAACATGTAGTTATTGGGTCCTAAAGCCTCTCTCTCTGTCCTGGATAGGAAACAACATGTAGTTATTGGGTCCTAAAGCCTCTCTCTCTCTCTCTCCTGTCCTGGATAGGAAACAACATGTAGTTATTGGATCCTAAAGCCTCTCTCTCTCTCTCCTGTCCTGGATAGGAAACAACATGTAGTTATTGGATCCTAAAGCCTCTCTCTCCTGTCCTGGATAGGAAACAACATGTAGTTATTGGATCCTAAAGCCTCTCTCTCTCTCTCCTGTCCTGGATAGGAAACAACATGTAGTTATTGGGTCCTAAAGCCTCTCTCTCTCTCCTGTCCTGGATAGGAAACAACATGTAGTTATTGGATCCTAAAGCCTCTCTCTCCTGTCCTGGATAGGAAACAACATGTAGTTATTGGATCCTAAAGCCTCTCTCTCTCTCTCCTGTCCTGGATAGGAAACAACATGTAGTTATTGGATCCTAAAGCCTCTCTCTCTCCTGTCCTGGATAGGAAACAACATGTAGTTATTGGATCCTAAAGCCTCTCTCTCCTGTCCTGGATAGGAAACAACATGTAGTTATTGGGTCCTAAAGCCTCTCTCTCCTGTCCTGGATAGGAAACAACATGTAGTTATTGGATCCTAAAGCCTCTCTCTCTCTCTCCTGTCCTGGATAGGAAACAACATGTAGTTATTGGATCCTAAAGCCTCTCTCTCCTGTCCAGGATAGGAAACAACATGTAGTTATTGGATCCTAAAGCCTCTCTCTCTCTCTCCTGTCCTGGATAGGAAACAACATGTAGTTATTGGGTCCTAAAGCCTCTCTCTCTGTCCTGGATAGGAAACAACATGTAGTTATTGGATCCTAAAGCCTCTCTCTCTCTCTCCTGTCCAGGATAGGAAACAACATGTAGTTATTGGATCCTAAAGCCTCTCTCTCTCTCTCTCTCTGTCCTGGATAGGAAACAACATGTAGTTATTGGATTCTAAAGCCTCTCTCTCTCTCTCCTGTCCTGGATAGGAAACAACATGTAGTTATTGGATCCTAAAGCCTCTCTCTCTCTCTCTCCTGTCCTGGATAGGAAACAACATGTAGTTATTGGGTCCTAAAGCCTCTCTCTCTCTCTCTCCTGTCCTGGATAGGAAACAACATGTAGTTATTGGGTCCTAAAGCCTCTCTCTCCTGTCCTGGATAGGAAACAACATGTAGTTATTGGGTCCTAAAGCCTCTCTCTCTCTCCTGTCCTGGATAGGAAACAACATGTAGTTATTGGGTCCTAAAGCCTCTCTCTCTCTCTCTCTCCTGTCCAGGATAGGAAACAACATGTAGTTATTGGATCCTAAAGCCTCTCTCTCTCTCCTGTCCTGGATAGGAAACAACATGTAGTTATTGGGTCCTAAAGCCTCTCTCTCTCTCTCTCTCCAGGATAGGAAACAACATGTAGTTATTGGATCCTAAAGCCTCTCTCTCTCTCTCTCTCTCCTGTCCTGGATAGGAAACAACATGTAGTTATTGGATCCTAAAGCCTCTCTCTCTCTCTCTCTCTCCTGTCCTGGATAGGAAACAACATGTAGTTATTGGGTCCTAAAGCCCCTCTCTCTCTCTCTCTCCTGTCCTGGATAGGAAACAACATGTAGTTATTGGATCCTAAAGCCTCTCTCTCTCTCTCTCCTGTCCTGGATAGGAAACAACATGTAGTTATTGGGTCCTAAAGCCTCTCTCTCTCTCCTGTCCTGGATAGGAAACAACATGTAGTTATTGGGTCCTAAAGCCCCTCTCTCCTGTCCTGGATAGGAAACAACATGTAGTTATTGGGTCCTAAAGCCTCTCTCTCTCTCTCTCTCTCTGTCCTGGATAGGAAACAACATGTAGTTATTGGATCCTAAAGCCTCTCTCTCTCTCTCCTGTCCTGGATAGGAAACAACATGTAGTTATTGGGTCCTAAAGCCTCTCTCTCTCTCTCCTGTCCTGGATAGGAAACAACATGTAGTTATTGCGTCCTAAAGCCCCTCTCTCTGTCCTGGATAGGAAACAACATGTAGTTATTGGGTCCTAAAGCCTCTCTCTCTCTCTCTCTCTCCTTTCCAGGATAGGAAACAACATGTAGTCATTGGGTCCTAAAGCCCCTCTCTCTCCTGTCCTGGATAGGAAACAACATGTAGTTATTGGGCCCTAAAGCCTCTCTCTCTCTCTCCTGTCCTGGATAGGAAACAACATGTAGTTATTGGGTCCTAAAGCCTCTCTCTCTCTCTCTCCTGTCCTGGATAGGAAACAACATGTAGTTATTGGGTCCTAAAGCCTCTCTCTCTCTCTCCTGTCCTGGATAGGAAACAACATGTAGTTATTGGGTCCTAAAGCCTCTCTCTCTCTCCTGTCCTGGATAGGAAACAACATGTAGTTATTGGATCCTAAAGCCCCTCTCTCTCTCTCCTGTCCTGGATAGGAAACCAGCTAAACTGCTGATCAATCTGCCATCTCGCTGATCTCTTTCACTTCCTCTTGTCTTTCTCTTCCTCTCTTTCTCTCCTTCCTCACTCTAGAGTGTCAATGGTTCCCCCTCTTTCTCTGCTTCCACCACAAGTGGCCACAGTACTAATTTGCACTTGAGCGGGGGTTCTGGCTGTCAGGTCGTGATACTGGTGCGTGTGGGGGGGTTCTGGCTGTCAGGTCGTGATACTGGTGTATGTGGGGCGGTTCTGGCTGTCAGGTCGCAATACTGGTGTGTGTGGGTGGGGGGGTTCTGGCTGTCAGGTCGTGATACTGGTGTGTGTGGGTGGGGCGGTTCTGGCTGTCAGGTCGTGATACTGGTGTGTGTGGGAGGGTTCTGGCTGTCAGGTCGCAATACTGGTGTGTGTGAGTGGGGGGGGGGGGGGGTTCTGGCTGTCAGGTCGTGATACTGGTGTGTGTGATGGTGACTATAGCGGGACAAAGCGATTCTATTCCAAGCCAACAGTGTGTGTGTGTGTGTGAATATGGACCCATGCATTAACGGTATACGGTGTGTGTACTGTGTGCGTACATGTCCTCCTCCATCATTGGAGGGACAGTGACCGGGTCGTAGGAGGGACAGTGACCGGGTCGTAGGAGGCACAGTGACCGGGTCGTAGGAGGGACAGTGACCGGGTCGTAGGAGGGACAGTGACCGGGTCGTAGCAGGGACAGTGACCGGGTCGTAGGAGGGACAGTGACCGGGTCGTAGGAGGCACAGTGACCGGGTCGTAGGAGGCACAGTGACCGGGTCGTAGGAGGCACAGTGACCGGGTCGTAGGAGGCACAGTGACCGGGTCGTAGGAGGCACAGTGACCGGGTCGTAGGAGGCACAGTGACCGGGTCGTAGGAGGCACAACAGGACCTTTACTTTGCGTCATTGGTGACACTATAAAACTAGTGCTGCTTCTCTGTGTCTCCATTGAATGCAGCGTTAAGTGAGCAGTATGTGTGGAGATAAGAGTTCCAGGCTACATTGAATGCAGCGTTAAGAGAGCAGTATGTGGGGAGATAAGAGTTCCAGGCTACATTGAATGCAGCGTTAAGAGAGCAGTATGTGGGGAGATAAGAGTTCCAGGCTACATTGAATGCAGCGTTAAGAGAGCAGTATGTGGGGAGATAAGAGTTCCAGGCTACATTGAATGCAGCGTTAAGTGAGCAGTATGTGTGGAGATAAGAGTTCCAGGCTACATTGAATGCAGCGTTAAGTGAGCAGTATGTGTGGAGATAAGAGTTCCAGGCTACATTGAATGCAGCGTTAAGAGAGCAGTATGTGTGGAGATAAGAGTTCCAGGCTACATTGAATGCAGCGTTAAGTGAGCAGTATGTGTGGAGATAAGAGTTCCAGGCTACATTGAATGCAGCGTTAAGTGAGCAGTATGTGGGGAGATAAGAGTTCCAGGCTACATTGAATGCAGCGTTAAGAGAGCAGTATGTGGGGAGATAAGAGTTCCAGGCTACATTGAATGCAGCGTTAAGAGAGCAGTATGTGGGGAGCTAAGAGTTCCAGGCTACATTGAATGCAGCGTTAAGAGAGCAGTATGTGGGGAGATAAGAGTTCCAGGCTACATTGAATGCAGCGTTAAGAGAGCAGTATGTGGGGAGCTAAGAGTTCCAGGCTGCATTGAATGCAGCGTTAAGTGAGCAGTATGTGGGGAGCTAAGAGTTCCAGGCTACATTGAACTCTGATGACTCACCTGGGAGCTGTAGAAGGAAACTGAAGCAAATGAGCCAGTCTCACCTCTTTAGGAATGATTGGGCTTTTCCCATTGCTTCACGTGTTGCTGCTACACCTCTGTCTGAGCTGCAGTTGGAGCGTGTTCACAATGGTCCTAGAAAATCCCATTGTAATGCACTTAAAGCTGATGCTTAACTTGGGGTTAGTACTGAAACTCGCAGTTACTTAAAATCCTTGATATCCAGAACATTTGAGGAATTTGTAATTTTGGGGGTAAAGTGACACTCTGGTCTTCAGCAACTGGTTGTCATTGTTGGAATATCCTGGGGAGAGTTGCAAACTCACTGCAGGATGTCTGATTCCCAGTTCACCTTCAAACAGGAAATGATACAAGTCATTTTCTGAAGTGACCATTAACATTGGGTTGTTTTTTCTTCGTACTGTCTGATCCCAGGTGAAAAGGCAGACCTTTCAACTGAAACTCTGTTTATTTGTAGCGTTTTAAAAAGCCTCTTTGTTCAACAAAATAGTTTCATCTTCCTTGGGTTCTGTAGATGAGACTGACGTAAGACGTTGCTGTCTGAAGAGCCTCTCGGTGCTTATGTGTTGGAGGATAGATGGGGAAGGGAGGACAGAGAGATGAAGGAGGCTCTGTTTCTCCTCTTCCATCTCCTCTCCTCTCTTCAGTCTGTCTTCTGTTTCTAGAGAGGAGCGCATGCAGGCTTCTTCTCCCTATGAGCTGAGAGCTTCCTGCCTCTACTGTCTCCTCACTATACATTACCACTGGCTGAGAGCTTCCTGACTCTACCGTCTCCTCACTATACATTACCAGTGGCTGAGAGCTTCCTGCCTCTACTGTCTCCTCACTATACATTACCACTGGCTGAGAGCTTCCTGACTCTACCGTCTCCTCACTATACATTACCACTGGCTGAGAGCTTCCTGACTCTACCGTCTCCTCACTATACATTACCACTGGCTGAGAGGAGATGTTTTCACCGTCTCCTCACTATACATTACCACTGGCTGAGAGGAGATGTTTTCACTGTCTCCTCACTATACATTACCACTGGCTGAGAGGAGATGTTTTCACTGTCTCCTCACTATACATTACCACTGGCTGAGAGGAGATGTTTTCACTGTCTCCTCACTATACATTACCACTGGCTGAGAGGAGATGTTTTCACTGTCTCCTCACTATACATTACCACTGGCTGAGAGGAGATGAAAGGGAGTGCCATGCTTTCAGCAACATCGCTCTGTCTCTCTGTCTCTCTCTCATTTATATATATATATATATCACACCGTTACCCCTGTACATATCTACCTCCATCTCCAGTATCCCTGGACATGTAAATACGGTATTGGAACTGACTTTTTAAATATTTCCTGTAAACAGTATTCTTTTTTTAAATTATTTTTTTTATCCCATTTTCTCCCCAATTTTCGTGGTATCCAGTCGCTAGTAATTACTATCTTGTCTCATCGCTACAACTCCCATACGGGCTCGGGAGAGACGAAGGTCAAAAGCCATGCGTCCTCCGAAGCACAACCCAACCAAGCCGCACTGCTTCTTAACACAGCGCGCCTCCAACCCGGAAACCAGCCGCACCAATGTGTTGGAGGAAACACCGTGTACCTAGCTGCCTTGGTTAGCGCGCACTGCGCCCGGCCCGCCACAGGAGTCGCTGGAGCGCAATGAGACAACAAACCCTCCCTAACCCGGACGACGCTATGCCAATTGTGCGTCGCCCCACGGACCTGCGACAGAGCCTGGGCGCGAACCCAGAGACTCTGGTGGCGCAGCTAGACCACTGCGCCACCCGGGAGGCCCCTCTAAACAGTATTCTTACTTAATATTATATTTCTTATTCTTCTTATTCATTGTTTATACATTTATTGGTTGTTGGGTTTTGAATTTGCAAGAAAGGCATTTCACTGTACTTGCAACACACACTCTCTCTCTTCAGTAATACTATCCCTCTCAAACTCTCTCTCTCTTCAGTAATACTATCCCTCTCCCCAGTAATACTATCTCTCTCCTCAGTAATACTATCCCTCTCCCCAGTAATACTATCCCTCTCAAACTCTCTCTCTCTTCAGTAATACTATCCCTCTCAAACTCTCTCTCTCTTCAGTAATACTATCCCTCTCAAACTCTCTCTCTCTTCAGTAATACTATCCCTCTCAAACTCTCTCTCTCTTCAGTAATACTATCCCTCTCAAACTCTCTCTCTCTTCAGTAATACTATCCCTCTCAAACTCTCTCTCTCCTCAGTAATACTATCCCTCTCAAACTCTCTCTCTCTTCAGTAATACTATCCCTCTCAAACTCTCTCTCTCCTCAGTAATACTATCCCTCTCAAACTCTCTCTCTCCTCAGTAATACTATCCCTCTCAAACTCTCTCTCTCCTCAGTAATACTATCCCTCTCAAACTCTCTCTCTCCTCAGTAATACTATCCCTCTCAAACTCTCTCTCTCCTCAGTAATACTATCCCTTTCCTCAGTAATACTATCCCTCTCAAACTCTCTCTACTCAGTAATACTATCCCTCTCAAACTCTCTCTACTCAGTAATACTATCCCTCTAACTCTCTCTCTCCTCAGTAATACTATTCCTCTCAAACTCTCTCTCTCCTCAGTAATACTATCCCTCTCAAACTCTCTCTCTTCCCCTTTGTACCGCTGAAGTAGGCAGCTCTTGAGTACCCAGGCTGAGTTGTTGAGTTCAGTGTGTGTATGCTTGCGTACGTTTGTTTCTTTGTAAGTGTGTGTGTGTGTGTGTGTGTGTGTGTGTGTGTCTGTGTGTGTGTGTGTGTGAGAGAGAGAGAAAGGTCCTGTCTTCCTCACTTTATTAATATAGTAGTCTGGGAGAATAGCTGCAGATTTAAAGGAACACCGTGGAGGGCTGTTCTCCTTCAGCACGGCCACGGTGGGTTCTGGGAGGTCATCTGTTCTCTTTCAGCACGGCCACGGTGGGTTCTGGGAGGTCATCTGTTCTCCTTCAGCACGGCCACGGTGGGTTCTGGGAGGTCATCTGTCCTCCTTCAGCACGGCCACGGTGGGTTCTGGGAGGTCATCTGTCCTCCTTCAGCACGGCCACTGTGGGTTCTGGGAGGTCATCTGTTCTCCTTCAGCACGGCCACGGTGGGTTCTGAGAGGTCATCTGTTCCCCTTCAGCACGGCCACGGTGGGTTCTGGGAGGTCATCTGTTCTCCTTCAGCACGGCCACGGTGGGTTCTGGGAGGTCATCTGTTCTCCTTCAGCACGGCCACGGTGGGTTCTGAGAGGTCATCTGTTCTCCTTCAGCACGGCCACGGTGGGTTCTGGGAGGTCATCTGTTCTCCTTCAGCACGGCCATGGTGGGTTCTGAGAGGTCATCTGTTCTCCTTCAGCACGGCCACGGTGGGTTCTGGGAGGTCATCTGTTCTCCTTCAGCACGGCCACAGTGGGTTCTGGGAGGTCATCTGTGTGAGAGTGGCCGGGGAGGTTCTGATAGCTTCCTCTAGCTCTGACCCTTGACTAGAGTGCTTTCATCACAGGGCCATCGGACACACGGACACAAGTGGCCACTTCAGAGCCGGGTCCCAAATTAGAGAGGGGGACTGGAAGAGGCTGGGAGAGAAGAGTGGAGAGGAAGGCTGATGAAATGGTGAGTCAGTCTCTTGTTCCCTCGCCATCTTTTCTCTCTCTCATGCTCTCACATTCCCTCTCTCACCGCTCTCTCTCTGATGACCAATGAGCTCACTCACATGCACACACAGACAGGGAGAGGGGCAGTGAAAATAGAGAGAGAGAACATAGTGTGTCCTGGGTGGTCCTTGTGTAAGGCGATTGGGGCAGTAGGAATGCAGTGTTATGGATTAGAGTTTCCCTGCCTGCTTCTATGCCCAGCCGGTCCAGACCAGTCTCTCTCTCCTCCACAGTGAAGACATTATTACCCTGATCAAACACTGTCATCACAAAGCATGGAGAAGGAGTTGAGGAGGGGGGGTCACAGCATAGCCTGCCAGCTAACACTAATACCACCTGACTGCCAATGCGACCCTGCTTAACAGATTTGGAGTGGGGGAATACAGGGTGCTGTGGGGGGTTGGTGGGAGTGGGGGAATACAGGGTGCTGTGGGGGGTTGGTGGGAGTGGGGGAATACAGGGTGCTGTGGGGGGTTGGTGGGAGTGGGGGAATACAGGGTGCTGTGGGGGGTTGGTGGGAGTGGGGGAATACAGGGTGCTGTGGGGGGTTGGTGGGAGTGGGGGAATACAGGGTGCTGTGGGGGGTTGGTGGGAGTGGGGGAATACAGGGTGCTGTGGGGGGTTGGTGGGAGTGGGCATTGACGAGAGAGGGAGGTAAGAGGGATAGAAGGTTCTTTGAGAGTCTAGACTTTTTCTGTGGTGAGCTTCACCCAATAGTGAGGCACCCTTCTTATCCATGGAATGCTGAGGATGGTGTGTGTGTGTGTTGGGGGGAACGGGGGACGGTGTTAGTCATTTCACAATACAGGACTGGTTCTGTGTTGGGATTCCACAAGTGATTCAACTGCATAGGCATCCCACACCGGTGTCATAGAAGTTCACAGGACTGCAAGCACACATGTTTGCGTATGTGTGTCTGTGTTATACTGTGTGTGTGTGTGTGTGTGTGTGTGTGTGTGTGTGTGTGTGTGTGTGTGTGTGTGTGTGTGTGTGTGTGTGTGTGTGTGTGTGTGTGTACACACATCAACCCATATCTGAGGGATTTTTTTAATGGGAGGAGAACTGACATGGGTTGGTTTATCTGATCTGAGATATCATCACCAGTGTATCAGGATCACTGAGGCCGTCGTATTATCCACATCCATTAACCTGATCCAACCAAGGCTAATTGTCCACATCCATTAACCTGATCCAACCAAGGCTAATTGTCCACATCCATTAACCTGATCCAACCAAGGCTTATTATCCACATCTATTAACCTGATCCAACCAAGGCTTATTATCCACATCTATTAACCTGATCCAACCAAGGCTTATTGTCCACATCCATTAACCTGATCCAACCAAGGCTTATTGTCCACATCCATTAACCTGATCCAACCAAGGCTTATTGTCCACATCCATTAACCTGATCCAACCAAGGCTTATTGTCCACATCCATTAACCTGATCCAACCAAGGCTTATTATCCACATCCATTAACCTGATCCAACCAAGTCTTATTATCCACATCCATTAACCTGATCCAACCAAGTCTTATTAACCACATCATTAACCTGATCCAACCAAGGCTTATTGTCCACATCCATTAACCTGATCCAACCAAGGCTTATTGTCCACATCCATTAACCTGATCCAACCAAGGCTTATTGTCCACATCCATTAACCTGATCCAACCAAGTCTTATTATCCACATCCATTAACCTGATCCAACCAAGGCTTATTGTCCACATCCATTAACCTGATCCAACCAAGTCTTATTATCCACATCATTAACCTGATCCAACCAAGGCTTATTGTTCTTTAAGACCCCACATTTGTCAACTGATCTGTGACACTTTATTTGAACTGTACATCACAACAGTGTCACAAATCATTTACGGTAAGTAGCTAGATTTACAAAAGGGGATGTTGTAGTCACCAGAGGTTTAGTGGTTACAGTGCCTGTGAGAAGGCTTTCATTGCAGAAGCAGTGTGTGTTGTAACATTAGCTACGCATCGGTGCACCGAGACAAGTAATGACACATAGAGGAACAGCTAGATGATGACTCACTTCCTGGGACAGTCAGTGTGGAGACAGCCTGTGGCAGAGATCACCGTCTCTTTCCAACAGAGCGAGAGAGAGAGAGTGTGTGTCACTGTCTTTCTGTGGGCACAGCTTGTTAGCAGCCACAAATGGAAGAAGAACGCTCATACAGACAAACACATCCAGACACACACACACACACACACACACACACACACGCATGCGCAAACACACAGACACACACACACACACGCATGCGCAAACACACAGACACACACACGCATCCAGTCACACACAACCTGCAACAACCCTCTCAATGACCTCGGTGTGTGTGTGTGTGTGTGTGTGTGTGTGTGTGTGTGTGTGTGTGTGTCTGTGTCTGTGTCTGTGTCTGTGTGTGTCTGTCTGTGCTTATATATAGGACTGTTCTGCCACTCATAGAAACCAGGCAATTAGCCAAGTAAGCATTGAGCACAGCAAGCTAATGGTGGACAGCTGCAGTGTCAACAACAAGTGAATAATGATGTCCTTCAGAATAAAAATTTATAAGGATTTGAAATGGATTTAATTAGCCCGAGTGCCTCATTGCCAAAACCTAATGAAGCATATTATATAGCATTCATCTAATAGTATTGCTAAATGTTTTCTTCATGAAGATTTAAAATGCTGGACTACCAGTATTCTACCCATTTAATTCATCAAAAGTAACGTCAGATAATTATCAGCCAGTCAGTGACTAAGGAGCTGTATCTGTCAGATACTGACTGCTTATAAAGATCTGACGTTCATTTACTCTCTGACCAAGAGAGACGGCGTCTGACTGCCTACATCCAGAACAGTGTTAATAACAAACAGGATGTTTGACGTTACCGTTATCTTACCATAAACATCTCACATCTCCAGAAGTCTCTCATCCTTCCATTTAAGAAACCAAAAAAAACAATAATCTCGCTCCAAAGTTGACGTAACTGTACGTTCTCGCCGCAGCTGGATCGGAGGAGGTACTCGATGCAGGCCTACTTGTCGAAGCAATCAGTTAACTCAGGAGGTGAATAGGGGTTTAATGAGTTCAGCAAAGCGAATAATTGGTACAAATAAGTCATTAAGGACGTTAGAAGGGCTGAGATTGAATGTGAAGGAGCGCTAATTTAACATGATTATGAACTTTTCTCTTTTCTACTCCATCAAATTGAGCTGCAATGAGGAAGCCCTTATTGGTAATTAGGACCAGCGGGTAATGGTAGCGCGTTTGGCAAGGTTCTGAGTGTCACAGGGTTTCACTGCAGATTGGATAATGATTCAACGAATAGATTGTCAAATGTGTGTGTGTGTATATGCTTACAAGCATACGTACAGTGGCTTGCGAAAGTATTCACCCCCCCTTGGCATTTTTCCTATTTTGTTGCCTTACAACCTGGAATTAAAATTGATTTTTGGGGGGGTTTGTATCATTTGATTTACACAACATGCTCACCACTTTGAAGATGCAAAATAGTTTTTATTGTCTATCAAACAAGAATTAAGACCAAAAAAAGAAAGAAAACGTTGTATTTACTATTTTAATTACGTTGGTAACCAGTTTCTAATAGCAATAAGGCACCTCGGGAGTTTGTGGTAAATGGCCAATATACCACGGCTAAGGACAGTATCCAGGCACTCCGCGTTGCATCGTGCTTAAGAACAGCCCTTAGCCGTGGTATATTGGCCATATACCACACCCCCTCGGGTCTGATTGGTTAATAAAGCATCTCTTACTGTATGCTATATATACATGTCATACAGTACATATGGTCCATAAACTGTCACATTTCTATATGAAAGTAAAAAAACTGTGTGTGTGTGTGTGGGAGGAGGGGGAAGGGAACAGATGGGGCACACTGCTGTTTTGAAGTTCCTCTTGATGACATCACATCAAGCCTCTATGGCTTAATAGAAAGTACCATGGTCTCCTGTCCCCTCCCTCCCTCCCTCCCCCTTGTCTCTTTCTCTGATAATATCTTGAGGGAATCAGAACAGCGAGGGGTTGTGTGTGTGTGTGTGTGTGTGTGTGTGTGTGTGTGTGTGTTGACAGGGGAGATGGGCTCTTTAGTGTGTTTGCTTGGCCTTTGTGTGTGATCGTTGATATGTCACCGCTGGAAACCCCTCTCTTAACACACACACACTCATCATCACAGTAAACAGAACGCTCCCCCTGTGAGCTCAACTTGCCCCCGCGATGGGTGCTCTTTGCTCAGGAGCAGATGGCGTAGTGTGTGTGTGTGTATGTCTTGGAGTGGAAAGCCAATTCCCAACGTCTCTCCTTCCACCCCAAGCTCTTGTGTTTGCTACCTCCCACGTCTTACACAGCCACTGATTACTAAGAGTAAACAGACGAGACATCAACCTGGAACCCCCATCCTACCACCCAGTCTCTAGACTGGATACTAACAAGTACATACCTCTCACATCCTACCACCCAGTCTCTAGACTGGATACTAACCAGTACATACCTCTCACATCCTACCACCCAGTCTCTAGA
Source organism: Salvelinus fontinalis (assembly GCF_029448725.1). Lineage (NCBI taxonomy): Eukaryota > Metazoa > Chordata > Actinopteri > Salmoniformes > Salmonidae > Salvelinus > Salvelinus fontinalis. Next base: position 36,699 of record NW_026601491.1, read on the forward strand.
CTGGATACTAACCAGTACATACCTCTCACATCCTACCACCCAGTCTCTAGACTGGATACTAACCAGTACATACCTCTCACATCCTACCACCCAGTCTCTAGACTGGATACTAACCAGTACATACCTCTCACATCCTACCACCCAGTCTCTAGACTGGATACTAACCAGTACATACCTCTCACATCCTACCACCCAGTCTCTAGACTGGATACTAACCAGTACATACCTCTCACATCCTACCACCCAGTCTCTAGACTGGATACTAACCAGTACATACCTCTCACATCCTACCACCCAGTCTCTAGACTGGATACTAACCAGTACATACCTCTCACATCCTACCACCCAGTCTCTAGACTGGATACTAACCAGTACATACCTCTCACATCCTACCACCCAGTCTCTAGACTGGATACTAACCAGTACATACCTCTCACATCCTACCACCCAGTCTCTAGACTGGATACTAACAAGTACATACCTCTCACATCCTACCACCCAGTCTCTAGACTGGATACTAACCAGTACATACCTCTCACATCCTACCACCCAGTCTCTAGACTGGATACTAACCAGTACATACCTCTCACATCCTACCACCCAGTCTCTAGACTGGATACTAACCAGTACATACCTCTCACATCCTACCACCCAGTCTCTAGACTGGATACTAACAAGTACATACCTCTCACATCCTACCACCCAGTCTCTAGACTGGATACTAACCAGTACATACCTCTCACATCCTACCACCCAGTCTCTAGACTGGATACTAACCAGTACATACCTCTCACATCCTACCACCCAGTCTCTAGACTGGATACTAACCAGTACATACCTCTCACATCCTACCACCCAGTCTCTAGACTGGATACTAACCAGTACATACCTCTCACATCCTACCACCCAGTCTCTAGACTGGATACTAACCAGTACATACCTCTCACATCCTACCACCCAGTCTCTAGACTGGATACTAACAAGTACATACCTCTCACATCCTACCACCCAGTCTCTAGACTGGATACTAACCAGTACATACCTCTCACATCCTACCACCCAGTCTCTAGACTGGATACTAACCAGTACATACCTCTCACATCCTACCACCCAGTCTCTAGACGGGATACTAACCAGTACATACCTCTCACATCCTACCACCCAGTCTCTAGACTGGATACTAACCAGTACATACCTCTCACATCCTACCACCCAGTCTCTAGACTGGATACTAACCAGTACATACCTCTCACATCCTACCACCCAGTCTCTAGACTGGATACTAACCAGTACATACCTCTCACATCCTACCACTCAGTCTCTAGACTGGATACTAACCAGTACATACCTCTCACATCCTACCACCCAGTCTCTAGACTGGATACTAACCAGTACATACCTCTCACATCCTACCACCCAGTCTCTAGACTGGATACTAACCAGTACATACCTCTCACATCCTACCACCCAGTCTCTAGACTGGATACTAACCAGTACATACCTCTCACATCCTACCACCCAGTCTCTAGACTGGATACTAACCAGTACATACCTCTCACATCCTACCACCCAGTCTCTAGACTGGATACTAACCAGTACATACCTCTCACATCCTACCACCCAGTCTCTAGACTGGATACTAACCAGTACATACCTCTCACATCCTACCACCCAGTCTCTAGACTGGATACTAACCAGTACATACCTCTCACATCCTACCACCCAGTCTCTAGACTGGATACTAACCAGTACATACCTCTCACATCCTACCACCCAGTCTCTAGACTGGATACTAACAAGTACATACCTCTCACATCCTACCACCCAGTCTCTAGACTGGATACTAACCAGTACATACCTCTCACATCCTACCACCCAGTCTCTAGACTGGATACTAACCAGTACATACCTCTCACATCCTACCACCCAGTCTCTAGACTGGATACTAACCAGTACATACCTCTCACATCCTACCACCCAGTCTCTAGACTGGATACTAACAAGTACATACCTCTCACATCCTACCACCCAGTCTCTAGATAACCCCCCCCCCCCCACAGCCTACACTAATAAACCCCCCACAGCCTACACTAATAACCCCCCCCCCTCCACAGCCTACACTAATACCCCCCCCCCCCCACCCCCCACACAGCCTACACTAACAACCCCCCCACAGCCTACACTAACAACCCCCCCACAGCCTACACTAATAACCCCCCCCCCCCCCACAGCCTACACTAATAACCCCCCCACAGCCTACACTAATAACCCCCACACAGCCTACACTAATAACCCCACCACAGCCTACACGAATAACCCCCCTCTCACATCCTACACTAATAACCCCCCACAGCCTACACTAATAAACCCCCCACAGCCTACACTAATAACCCCCCCACAGCCTACACTAACAACCCACCCACAGCCTACACTAATAACTCCCCCCCACAGCCTACACTAATAACTCCCCCCACAGCCTACACGAATAACCCCCCTCTCACATCCTACACTAATAACCCCCCACAGCCTACACTAATAAACCCCCCACAGCCTACACTAATAACCCCCCCACAGCCTACACTAATAACCCACCCATAGCCTACACTACCACCCCCCCCACAGCCTACACCAATAACCCACCCATAGCCTACACTAACAACCCCCCCACAGCCTACACTAATAACTCCCCCCCACAGCCTACACTAATAACTCCCCCCCACAGCCTACACTAACAACCCACCCACAGCCTACACTAACAACCCCCCCCCCCAGCCTACACTAATAACCCCCCCGCAGCCTACATTAATAACCCCCCCCACAGCCTACCCTAATAACCCCCCCCCCTTCTAGCCTACACTAATAACCCACCCACAGCCTACACTAATAACCAACCCACAGCCTACACTAATAACCCCCCCACAGCCTACACTAATAACCCCCTTACACCTACACTAAACCCCCCCCTCTCACAGCCTACACTAATAACCCCCCCCCCCCACAGCCTACACTGATAAACCCCCCACAGCCTACACTAATAACCCCCTACGGTATACACTAATAACCCCCCCCCACAGCCTACACTAATAACTCCCCCACACACAGCCTACACTAATAACCCCCCCACCCGCTACACTAACTACCCCCCCACAGCCTACACTAACAACCCTCCCACAGCCTACACTAATAACCCCCCCCCACAGCCTACACTAACAACCCCCCCACAGCCTACACTAATAACCCCCCCCCCAGCCTACACTAATAACCCACCCACAGCCTACACTAATAACCCCCACAGCCTAAGCTAATAACCCCCCCACAGCCTACACGAATAACCACCCCCTCTCACTACCTACACTAATAAACCCCCCCCCAGCCTACACTAATAACCACCCCACAGCCTACACTAATACCCCCCCCCCCCACAGCCTACACTAATAACTCCCCCCCACACAGCCTACACTAATAACCCCCCACAGACTACACTAACAACCCCCCCACAGACTACACTAATAACCACCCCCTCTCACAGCCTACACTAATAAACCCCCCACAGCCTACACTAATAAACCCCCCCCACAGCCTACACTAATAGCCCCCCTCCAACAGCCTACACTAATAAACCCCCCCCACAGCCTACACTAATAACCCCCCACAGACTACACTAACAAACCCCCCACAGCCTACACTAATAACCACCCCTCTCACTGCCTACACTAATAACCCCCCCCAGCCTACACTAATAACCCCCCCGCAGCCTACATTAATAACCCCCCCCACAGCCTACATTAATAACCCCCCCCACAGCCTACACTAATACGCCCCCCCCCCCACAGCCTACACTAACTCCCCACAGACTACACTAACAACCCCCCCACAGCCTACACTAATAGCCCCCCTCCAACAGCCTACACTAATAACCCCCCCACAGCCTACACTAACAACCCCCCCATTCTACACTAATAACCCCCCCATTCTACACTAACACCCCCCCCATTCTACACTAATAACACCCCCCCATAGCCTACACTAACAACCCCCCCCCATAGCCTACACTAACAACCCCCCCCATTCTACACTAACAACCCCCCCCATAGCCTACACTAACAACCCCCCCCCCCCATTCTACACTAACAACCCCCCCCCAATAGCCTAAACTAACAACCCCCCCACCACAGCCAACACTAACAACCCCCCCACAGCCTACACTAACAACCCCCCCACACCCTACACTAACACCCCCCCACCACAGCCAACACTAACAACCCCCCCACAGCCTACACTAACAACCCCCCCCACAGCCTACACTAACAACCCCCCCCATTCTACACTAACAACCCCCCCCACAGCCTACACTAACAACCCCCCCCACACCCTACACTAACACCCCCCCACCACAGCCAACACTAACAACCCCCCCACAGCCTACACTAACAACCCCCCCACAGCCTACACTAATAACCCAGTCACAGCCTACACTAACAACCCCCCCACAGCCTACACTAACAACCCCCCCACAGCCTACACTAACAACCCCCCCACAGCCTACACTAACAACCCCCCCACACAGCCTACACAAATAACTCCCCCCCCCACACAGCCTACACTAATAACCCCCCCCCACACACAGCCTACACTAATAACCCCCCCCCACACACACAGCCTACACTAATAACCCCCCCCCCACACACAGCCTACACTAATACCCCCCCCCCTCTCACAGCCTACACTAATAACCCCCCCCCCCCACAGCCTACACTAACAACCCCCCCACAGTCTACACTAACAACCCCCCCACAGCCTACACTAACAACCCCCCCACAGTCTACACTAGTAACCCACCCACATCCTACACTAATACCCCACCCCCCACAGACTACACTAATAACTCCCCCACACACAGCCTACACTAATAACCCCCCCACCCGCTACACTGACAAATCCCCACAGCCTACACTAATACCCCCTCTCACAGCCTACACTAATAACCCCCCCCCCCCCCACAGCCTACGCTAATAACCCCCCCACAGCCTACACTAACAACCCACCCCCAGCCTACACTAATAACCCACCCCCCCCAGCCTACACTAATAAACCCCCCACAGCCTATACTAACAACCCCCCCACAGCCTACACTAACAACCCCCCCACAGCCTACACTAACAATCCCCCCACAGCCTACACTAATAACCCCCCCCATTCTACACTAACAACCCCCCCATAGCCTACACTAACAACTCCCCCATTCTACACTAACAACCCCCCCCATAGCCTACACTAACAACCCCCCCTCCATTCTACACTAACAACCCCCCCCACCACAGCCTACACTAACAACCCCCCCCACCACAGCGTACACTAACAACCCCCCCACAGTCTACACTAACAACCCACCCACAGCCTACACTAACAACCCCCCCACATCCTACACTAATAACCCCCCCCACACACACAGCCTACACTAATAACCCCCCCCCCCCCCCCACAGCCTACACTAATAACCCCCTCCCTCTCACAGCCTACACGAATAATCCCCCCCACAGCCTACACTAACAACCCCCCCCCACAGTCTACACTAATAACCCCCCCCCCCCCCCACACAGCCTACACTAACAACCCCCCCACAGCCTACACTAATAACCACCCCCTCCCACAGCCTACACTAATAACCCACACAGCCTACACTAATAAACCCCCCCCCCCACAGCCTACACTGATAGCCCCCCTCCCACAGCCTACACTAACAACCCCCCCACAGCCTACACTAATAGCCCCCCTCCAACAGCCTACACTAATAACCCCCCCACAGCCTACACTAACAACCCCCCCATTCTACACTAATAACCCCCCCCATTCTACACTAACAACCCCCCCCCCATTCTACACTAATAACACCCCCCCATAGCCTACACTAACAACCCCCCCCATAGCCTACACTAACAACCCCCCCCATTCTACACTAACAACCCCCCCATAGCCTTCACTAACAACCCCCCCCCCATTCTACACTAACAACCCCCCCCATAGCCTAAACTAACAACCCCCCCACCACAGCCAACACTAACAACCCCCCCACAGCCTACACTAACAACCCCCCCACACCCTACACTAACACCCCCCCACCACAGCCTACACTAATAGCCCCCCTCCAACAGCCTACACTAATAACCCCCCACAGCCTACACTAACAACCCCCCCATTCTACACTAATAACCCCCCCCCATTCTACACTAACAACCCCCCCCATTCTACACTAACAACCCCCCCCCCCATAGCCTACACTAACAACCCCCCCCATGCCTACACTAACAACCCCCCCCATTCTACACTAACAACCCCCCCCACAGCCTACACTAACAACCCCCCCCACCACAGCGTACACTAACAACCCCCCACAGTCTACACTAACAACCCACCCACAGCCTACACTAACAACCCCCCCACATCCTACACTAATAACCCCCCCCACACACACAGCCTACACTAATAACCCCCCCCCCCCCCCACAGCCTACACTAATAACCCCCTCCCTCTCACAGCCTACACGAATAATCCCCCCCACAGCCTACACTAACAACCCCCCCCCACAGTCTACACTAATAACCCCCCCCCCCCACACAGCCTACACTAACAACCCCCCCACAGCCTACACTAATAACCACCCCCTCCCACAGCCTACACTAATAACCCACACAGCCTACACTAATAAACCCCCCCCCCCACAGCCTACACTGATAGCCCCCCTCCCACAGCCTACACTAACAACCCCCCCACAGCCTACACTAATAGCCCCCCTCCAACAGCCTACACTAATAACCCCCCCACAGCCTACACTAACAACCCCCCCATTCTACACTAATAACCCCCCCCATTCTACACTAACAACCCCCCCCCATTCTACACTACTAACACCCCCCCATAGCCTACACTAACAACCCCCCCATAGCCTACACTAACAACCCCCCCCATTCTACACTAACAACCCCCCCATAGCCTTCACTAACAACCCCCCCCCCATTCTACACTAACAACCCCCCCCATAGCCTAAACTAACAACCCCCCCACCACAGCCAACACTAACAACCCCCCCACAGCCTACACTAACAACCCCCCCACACCCTACACTAACACCCCCCCACCACAGCCTACACTAATAGCCCCCCTCCAACAGCCTACACTAATAACCCCCCCACAGCCTACACTAACAACCCCCCCATTCTACACTAATAACCCCCCCCCATTCTACACTAACAACCCCCCCCATTCTACACTAACAACCCCCCCCCCCCATAGCCTACACTAACAACCCCCCCCCCCATAGCCTACACTAACAACCCCCCCATAGCCTACACTAACAACCCCCCCCATTCTACACTAACAACCCCCCCCACACCCTACACTAACACCCCCCCACCACAGCCAACACTAACAACCCCCCCACAGCCAACACTAACAACCCCCCCACAGCCTACACTAATAACCCAGTCACAGCCTACACTAACACCCCCCCCCACAGCCTACACTAACAACCCCCCCACAGCCTACACTAACAACCCCCCCACACAGCCTACACAAATAACTCCCCCCCCACACAGCCTACACTAATAACCCCCCCCCACACACAGCCTACACTAATAACCCCCCCCCCACACACACAGCCTACACTAATAACCCCCCCCCACACACAGCCTACACTAATACCCCCCCCTCTCACAGCCTACACTAATAACCCCCCCCACAGCCTACACTAACAACCCCCCCACAGTCTACACTAACAACCCCCCCACAGCCTACACTAACAACCCCCCCACAGTCTACACTAGTAACCCACCCACAGCCTACACTAATACCCCACCCCCCACAGCCTACACTAATAACTCCCCCACACACAGCCTACACTAATAACCCCCCCACCCGCTACACTGACAAACCCCCCACAGCCTACACTAATACCCCCTCTCACAGCCTACACTAATAACCCCCCCCCCCCACAGCCTACGCTAATAACCCCCCCCCCCCCACAGCCTACGCTAATAACCCCCCCACAGCCTACACTAACAACCCACCCCCAGCCTACACTAATAACCCACCCCCCCCAGCCTACACTAATAACCCACCCCCCCCAGCCTACACTAATAAACCCCCCACAGCCTATACTAACAACCCCCCCACAGCCTACACTAACAACCCCCCCACAGCCTACACTAACAATCCCCCCACAGCCTACACTAATAACCCCCCCCATTCTACACTAACAACCCCCCCATAGCCTACACTAACAACCCCCCCATTCTACACTAACAACCCCCCCCCCCATAGCCTACACTAACAACCCCCCCCATAGCCTACACTAACAACCCCCCCTCCATTCTACACTAACAACCCCCCCACCACAGCCTACACTAACAACCCCCCCATAGCCTACACTAACAACCCCCCCACAGTCTACACTAACAACCCACCCACAGCCTACACTAACAACCCCCCCACATCCTACACTAATAACCCCCCCCACACACACAGCCTACACTAATAACCCCCCCCCCCCCCCCACGGCCTACACTAATAACCCCCTCCCTCTCACAGCCTACACGAATAATCCCCCCCACAGCCTACACTAACAACCCCCCCCACAGTCTACACTAATAACCCCCCCCCCCCCACACAGCCTACACTAACAACCCCCCCACAGCCTACACTAATAACCACCCCCTCCCACAGCCTACACTAATAACCCACACAGCCTACACTAATAAACCCCCCCCCCACAGCCTACACTAACAACCCCCCCACAGCCTACACTAACAACCCCCCCACAGCCTACACTAACAACCCCCCCACAGCCTACACTAACAACCCCCCCACACAGCCTACACAAATAACCCCCCCCCCCCACACAGCCTACACTAATAACCCCCCCCCCCACACACAGCATACACTAATAACCCCCCCCCCCACACACAGCCTACACTAATAACCCCCCCCCCCCACACACAGCCTACACTAATACCCCCCCCCCTCTCACAGTCTACACTAATAACCCCCCCCCCCACAGCCTACACTAACAACCCCCCCACAGTCTACACTAACAACCCCCCCACAGCCTACACTAACAACCCCCCCACAGTCTACACTAGTAACCCACCCACAGCCTACACTAATACCCCACCCCCCACAGCCTACACTAATAACTCCCCCACACACAGCCTACACTAATAACCCCCCCACCCGCTACACTGACAAACCCCCCACAGCCTACACTAATACCCCCTCTCACAGCCTACACTAATAACCCCCCCCCCACAGCCTACGCTAATAACCCCCCCACAGCCTACACTAACAACCCACCCCCAGCCTACACTAATAACCCACCCCCCCCAGCCTACACTAATAAACCCCCCACAGCCTATACTAACAACCCCCCCACAGCCTACACTAACAACCCCCCCACAGCCTACACTAACAATCCCCCCACAGCCTACACTAATAACCCCCCCCATTCTACACTAACAACCCCCCCATAGCCTACACTAACAACCCCCCCATTCTACACTAACAACCCCCCCCCCATAGCCTACACTAACAACCCCCCCCATAGCCTACACTAACAACCCCCCCTCCATTCTACACTAACAACCCCCCCACCACAGCCTACACTAACAACCCCCCCATAGCCTACACTAACAACCCCCCCACAGTCTACACTAACAACCCACCCACAGCCTACACTAACAACCCCCCCACATCCTACACTAATAACCCCCCCCACACACACAGCCTACACTAATAACCCCCCCCCCCCCCACAGCCTACACTAATAACCCCCTCCCTCTCACAGCCTACACGAATAATCCCCCCCACAGCCTACACTAACAACCCCCCCCACAGTCTACACTAATAACCCCCCCCCCCACACAGTCTACACTAACAACCCCCCCACAGCCTACACTAATAACCACCCCCTCCCACAGCCTACACTAATAAACCCCCCCCCCCCACAGCCTACACTGATAGCCCCCCTCCCACAGCCTACACTAACAACCCCCCCACAGCCTACACTAATAGCCCCCCTCCAACAGCCTACACTAATAACCCCCCCACAGCCTACACTAACAACCCCCCCATTCTACACTAATAACCCCCCCATTCTACACTAACAACCCCCCCCATTCTACACTAATAACACCCCCCCATAGCCTACACTAACAACCCCCCCCATAGCCTACACTAACAACCCCCCCCATTCTACACTAACAACCCCCCCATAGCCTACACTAACAACCCCCCCCCCATTCTACACTAACAACCCCCCCCCCATAGCCTAAACTAACAACCCACCCACCACAGCCAACACTAACAACCCCCCCACAGCCTACACTAACAACCCCCCCACACCCTACACTAACACCCCCCCACCACAGCCTACACTAATAGCCCCCCTCCAACAGCCTACACTAATAACCCCCCCACAGCCTACACTAACAACCCCCCCATTCTACACTAATAACCCCCCCCATTCTACACTAACAACCCCCCCATTCTACACTAACAACCCCCCCCCATAGCCTACACTAACAACCCCCCCCATAGCCTACACTAACAACCCCCCCCCATTCTACACTAACAACCCCCCCCACAGCCTACACTAACAACCCCCCCCACACCCTACACTAACACCCCCCCACCACAGCCAACACTAACAACCCCCCCACAGCCTACACTAACAACCCCCCCACAGCCTACACTAATAACCCAGTCACAGCTTACACTAACACCCCCCCCCACAGCCTACACTAACAACCCCCCCACAGCCTACACTAACAACCCCCCCACAGCCTACACTAACAACCCCCCCACACAGCCTACACAAATAACTCCCCCCCCACACAGCCTACACTAATACCCCCCCCCCCACACACAGCCTACACTAATAACCCCCCCCCCACACACAGCCTACACTAATAACCCCCCCCCCCCACACACAGCCTACACTAATACCCCCCCCCTCTCACAGCCTACACTAATAACCCCCCCCCCCCACAGCCTACACTAACAACCCCCCCACAGTCTACACTAACAACCCCCCCACAGCCTACACTAACAACCCCCCCACAGTCTACACTAGTAACCCACCCACAGCCTACACTAATACCCCACCCCCCACAGCCTACACTAATAACTCCCCCACACACAGCCTACACTAATAACCCCCCCACCCGCTACACTGACAAACCCCCCACAGCCTACACTAATACCCCCTCTCACAGCCTACACTAATAACCCCCCCCCCCCACAGCCTACGCTAATAACCCCCCCCACAGCCTACACCTAACAACCCACCCCCAGCCTACACTAATAACCCACCCCCCCCCAGCCTACACTAATAAACCCCCCACAGCCTATACTAACAACCCCCCCACAGCCTACACTAACAACCCCCCCACAGCCTACACTAACAATCCCCCCACAGCCTACACTAATAACCCCCCCCATTCTACACTAACAACCCCCCCATAGCCTACACTAACAACCCCCCCATTCTACACTAACAACCCCCCCCCATAGCCTACACTAACAACCCCCCCATAGCCTACACTAACAACCCCCCCTCCATTCTACACTAACAACCCCCCACCACAGCCTACACTAACAACCCCCCCATAGCCTACACTAACAACCCCCCCACAGTCTACACTAACAACCCACCCACAGCCTACACTAACAACCCCCCCCACATCCTACACTAATAACCCCCCCACACACACAGCCTACACTAATAACCC